>NW_017307497.1:325119-369713 GCF_000935625.1 Nanorana parkeri
CCCCCCCTGTTCACTTGCAGGACCCCATATGGGGTCGCGACCCACACTTTAAGAAGCACTGTTCTAGACTATTAAATAAATAATTTATAACTAAGTTCTGTGAGTGTTGTTTTTTATTCCAACATAAAGTTGTTTTGTTGAATATGTATACAAATATGAAGTCATGGCAGAATACATAAATATATGTTTTAATTCGCCTCAATATGCCTCAACAATGTCTCTACCTTGGAATTCTGCAACAGCATAGTAACGTCTTCTAGTTGCTGGGTGATCTTCTCAGTTTTCTTTTGGCAGTCTTCTAATTCTGAATGATGATTCTCTATTAGAATAATTAAAAGTAAACGGTCAGGCAGACAAAATTCAATTTCAGTTTTTAGTAGATGCAAAAGGGTTGCATTGTCGAAATTTTATTATACCATGAAGACACTAACAGTAAGATCTCCCTGCAATACTTCTCGGCTTTTCCTTTTACTTCTGCTATACAAGGAAGTTCGTCTCCTGCAGGATTCTCCATATTATTAAGTAAATAAAGAACAGTATAAGGCTACCTCATAAAAAATGCCACTGAGTGGCCATAAATCTTGCTAGTGATATGTGAGTGATTCCACATGCCAGCATCTCACAAAACCTAAGCCTTTATTTTTAATCGTCTGACACTCTACATTTACTTATTAATACATTTAGATGGAAGAGAGAACACAAGATGAAGAAATTATGCTCTTTTGACTTAGCCAGACCCATACAATTGTAAACAAAGAATCCCACCTGGAAAACTGGCACAATGCACATTGTTGAGTTTTGCAAATTGTTGATAGAAATAAAGTAATTATCTGAAATATGTCCTGAGGATGCAATTGTTCTCAAGAAAGTGAGAAGGGTGTGTGAAGGCAGAAGCCAGACTATGTCACAATCAGCCATGGTTTCTGATAAGATAGAGCAGGGCTCAAAAATGCAGGTCCTGAGCTAATAGCTAGGCCTTAAAACTTACTCACCACCAGGTGCACTGCCTGAACCCACCCCATTCTACCTGGAAGAAGAAAGAAGAAGAAAGAAGAAGAAGAAAGAAGAAGAAGAAAGAAGAAAGAAGAAGAAGGAAGAAGAAAGAAGAAGAAGGAAGAAGAAGGAGGAAGAAGGAAGAAGGAAGAAGGAAGAAAGAAGAAGAAAGAAGAAGAGATAAAAATAAACCCAACAGACAAGTAAGCCCTCCTCACACTCAATATATAATAATGCCCAGACAACCAATAGGGGATGCCGAGGGGATGTAAGCATGGTGTCTCGGAGCCTATAAAGCAGAAAAAGGAAAGAAAAGGGGGAGAAAATAGGGAAAGAACAGGGAAAAAAGTAAAGAGAAATACACATACAGTATAACAGGAGTGAGGGAAGCACCCTAATTTAAAAATATTCCAGTAGTGTCAGCACAGTGATTGGTGTAGGCAGGGGGGCTAACAGCCCAGGGACTAAACCAATCCACGGTGCACGACCACCTGCAATGGCCGAGACCCACCCCATAACACATAAAAATTAGTAAGACAGCAAATGGCAGCAATTATAAACCGCAAACAGTAACTAAACATTGGCCCCTATTCGGTAGACAGTGGAGCAAAACAGAAAATGTTCACCAACATCGGACCAAGAACCTTAAACACAAAAAAACTATTATTAATAAACACACACACAATATTGCCAGAAGTATTGGGAAATCATTGGATTCAGGTGTTCCAATCACCTCCATGGCCACAGGTGTATGAAATCAAGCACCTAGGCATCCAGACTGCTTCTACAAACAATTGTGAAAGAATGGGTCGCTCTCAGGAGCTCAGTGAATTCAAGTGTGGTAGCGTGATAGTTTGCCGTTTGCCACCTGTGCAATAAGTTCATCCGTGAAATTCCTTGCTACTAAATATTCCACGGTCAACTGTTAGTGGTATTATAACAAAGTGGCTTGGCCCTTTAGTTCCAGTGAAGGGAATTCTTAAGGTATCAGCATGCCAAGATATTTTGGACAATTTCATGCTCCCAACTTTGTGGGAACAGTTTGGGGATGGCCCCTTCCTGTTCCAACATGACTGTGCACCAGTGCACACAGCAAGGTGCATAGAGACATAGATGAGCGAGTTTTGGGTGGAGGAACTTGACTGGCCTGCACAGAGTCCTGACCTCAACCCGACAGAACACCTTTGGGATGAATTAGAGCGGAGACTGGGAGTCAGGCCTTCTCCTCCAACATTAGTACCTGACCTCACAAATGCGCTTCTGGAAGAATGGTCAAACATTCCCATAGACACACTCCTAAACCTTATGGACAGCCTACCCAGAAGAGTTGAAGCTGTTATAGCTGCAAAGGGTGGGCCAACTCAACATTGAACCCTACGGACTAAAACTGGGATGCCATTAAAGGTCATGTGCGTGTAAAGCAGGTGTCCCAATACTTTTGGCAATATAGTGTGTGTGTGTGTGTGTGTGTGTGTGTGTGTGTGTGTGTGTGTGTGTGTGTGTGTATATATATAGATATATCTATATTCAAAACAGTAGGCACTTAGTGACATATAACAAAGTAATATGTAAATGAGAGAGAAATCACTCAAGGCACAAGGAAATCTCATCCAGGGTTCAGGCGTGATGGCGATTTGCGATTGCCAACAGCGGAGATAGTGGTCTTGCAGGATGATCCGGAGAGGCCAATGCAGATGTAGAGGGCACCGTGAACATCATACCCAATTGAAGCAATAGGCGTTCTCCATCAGGGAAGTTGGCAAATGAGTATGATTTATTCTTGTATGAGAACATCAAACAAAAAGGGAAAGCCCAGCGATACTTGATGTCTTTAGCAGTGAGGACCTGCAATAGAGGTTTCAGGGAGCGGCGCTTCTGAGTGGTATTAGGTGAGATGTGAGCAAAAATTTGAATAGAGTGTCCCAGCAAAGACAGTTCTGATCGATCTCTAGCTTTGTGCATGACAGCTTCTTTGACCTGGTAGAAGTGGGGCTTCACCACAACATCTCCAGGGGATCCATCCGAGCGAACCGCAGAAAGTGCCCGGTGTACGCGGTCCACCTCCATACGATGGTCCGCCAGATCAGGAAGCAAGTCTTTAATAAGGGAACATATGGCAGCATCCAAATCCGTCACCAATTCAGGGAGCCCCCTGTTCATGAAAGTTGTATCTGCGTGATCTATTTTCAAGGTTGTCTATTTTAGATAGGGCTTCTTCCAGCTGACCATGTATTTCCTGGACGCAAGTAGTATTTTGATTAGTGCGGGCAACTGTAGTATCCAGTTTAGATTCCAAAGCATCAGTTTGAGTACCCAGTGCCTTGAGATGTAATCTGATATCTGTAGTGATTCTCTTGGCCCCTTTATTGAGGCCCTGGTCAAACAAATCAGATATTTTGGATAGTAAGGCAGGGCAAACAGGCAGGTCGGCAGTATCTGAGCCATGGGCCTTTTTGCAACATGTCAATGGGGAAGAGACAGGCTGTGACATAAACATGTCTTCAAGCGTTCTCTCTATGAGAGAACATGTGGAGGCAGGGGACCTGCGGACATCAGAGAGCCTACTCACAGGAGCTGGATCACCGCCTTCCGAGCGTTCATCTTCGTCCTGATGTGTGGCAGAGATGGAGAAACGCAGTCTGGAGGCGAAGAAGATCTGTGATCCCCGTGCTCAGCACTTTCTAGAGGAGCTACCGGCCAACAGTCGGGAAAGCGGGAGAAGACAGTTAGTCTCTGGGACTTGCAGGGCAGCCCGCTGCCAATGAGCTGCTGGAGTGAGCAATGCTCAGCCGACGAGGCGTAGAGCTCTGGGCTGTACCCTCGACAGGTAAGGTTTTTATGACAAAAGAGACTTTGGGGTAATTTATAAATATGTTTTCAAAAAATGTTTAGTTGCAAAGACCAAAAAACTAAATCGCATGCCGATTACCTACACAGTTTTATATATCTAACCGTAAACGGGAAGAACATCTAGATATCAGCGGTGATTGTGAGAGTGGATTTGAAGGTGCTTCTGCCGATTGCTTTTTTATTTAATGGTTGGATTTTATTTTATGCGAGTAGTTTTTAATAAAAGTGGGTTTTTAAAGAAAGACACAGAGTGCACTATGTTCTGTATGTCTTAGTTTTGAGCTCTCATGACATGCAGTGGGGCAAAAAAGTATTTAGTCAGCCACCAATTGTGACTCCAAGATCTGAAGCATAACATTGAACTCCAAGCTCAGGGAGGTCTGGTCGCACAGCAACAGATTGTCCAAGTATAGAATGACTGGAATACCTCCAAGACCAAGAAGATCTGAAGCAGAGATCAGCTTCATGAGCTTCTTGAGAGCCAGAGAAATAACAGCTAAAGGCGGAAGTGATGTAATAGACATCGCTTCTGCCTTTAGAGAAATCACACCGCACTCCTATCACTGTCAGACAACCGATCGCTGAAAGCAATCGGGTGTCTGAAACTGATTAAATCTTTCATTAATGGATGCCTCGCTAGTGAGGCATCCATTAATGAATGGTAACGGCTGATCTCAATGGTTACCGGCATTCCAGAGCCCTAAATACCTTCAGACATACAGTGTACGTCTCCCATCGCTAAGGAGGTAATAAAGAAAACTGAGAATACAAATATTAATTTGCAAAAATCTGCAGAATTTGCAGGCATGCTCACACATACTGCTTACGGGGTTTATCAGTAGGGATGATTTAAAAAGATTTAAGACCCTATAGAAACCTTTAGAAGACTTTCAAGTATTACCGTAGAGTACCGTAGAGGGGGTAGAGAGATGATCAACCCCCCCCCCTATAAGGGGTAGACAAAACTGAAAAAAGGCTGAAATAACCAAATCTGTGCAAATGATACTCTAAGGTGGTTAGTGCATGTGTAAAAAACACTGCATTGTGATAACATAATGAAAGTCCAACATTTTTTGGTCAATTCAGAAAACTTATAGTTGAGTTTGAATTTCTGTAAGGAAAAGAGGAAGCGACCTGAGAAAAGTCTGTGAAGGTTCTCATTTATCCAGGTCATGGTATATCTGTAAAAAAAAGAGTCAAGGCAACTGGACTTGCTGTATGTTTTCTTGGAGATGTTTCACTGGTCATCCGACCAGCTTTCTCAATTCAGAATGATTTCTACAAAAATTATCTGGGAATAAATATGGTGGATGTTGCTTAACACCTCTCTCTGGGCAGGTTAATAACTCCAATAGCTCCAATTACGGTAATACAATCAACACCTGGTTGCGATTAACAGATTCTGTGGATTGGAGCAACATTCACCATATTTATTCCCAGAGAGGTTTTGTACAAGTCATTCTGAATTGAGAAAGTGTAACATCAATAGCTCGGCAGTGATTTTTATATTTAATGGGTCACAGCTGCGGATGGAGCATGAGGGTCCAACGCACACTAAACTGCAAGTTCATATAGTTAAACTCTGGAAACGTCACCTTGACGTACTTGTATACACAACTATCAAACTTGAGGTTAAACAGTTCAGGACATTAACATGAATTCATCTGGAGTTACTTCACACCAGGTGCAATGGTTAATCACTTTTAAGAAGGATACTTGCGTTAATGCAGTCTTAGATTTTGAGAGGGACACAGGACTTGAGGTGCAGTGAAGCAGGATCTTGCCTGAAGATAGGAGGGACAGCCGGATTATCAAGCAGAGTTGCATCGTGCAAGCAGCACAGGATGGATGGACGATCAAGCAGAACTGCAGACTGTCAGCAGCACAGGATAGATGGTAATCAGGCAGAGCTGCAGCCTGTCAACAAACACAGGATGGTAGGTAGTAAGGAAAGTCTTTGGGATATTGTGAGCAGGTTACAGTGAGGACAGTTCAGGAGAGGTATTGCCCAGCATCTTCACCTTCCACGAACGCCAAGCAATTGAATCTGGTGCCTTAAACCAGGTAGGAGGGAGGAGCAGAGTGACACAGTAAACGGGGAGGCAACGTCGCCCAGGGAGTCTGGAGAGAAGGACAGGTGAGTACGTTACAGAAAGCCCAGTTGCCTTGACTTATTTTTTACAGACCTGAGAAATGTACCACAAGGTAGTATAGCTTATTAAAAAAAAAGTACCAAGAGGCATATGGACTACCTGATTTCCATAGAAAAAGATTAGGGCAATAGAATGACAGCCTTAGGCCTACAATGTGCCATACAAGTATTGTGTATTGGTAAAAAGTACTGTTAGAAGCATTTGCAGAAAGAGAGAGGTTAGCTACAGAAGAGTAACCAAAAAGTTTTCTCAGACACACAAAAACTGTGTGATCATAGGAACCCTTTAAATCATGCTTCCCTTTAAAGGGAACCCATATAAAGGGAAAATGGGGCAAATTAACAATTTGGCAAATCGTTTTAAAAAAATGAATACACACATTAATGAAATAATTTTTTTTACATTTGAGACTGCAACTACGATCAGTGAACCACAAATGCAATGCACAGGCACAAATGCAATGCACAAAGAATAAGAATTTGTGGAGGTCAAAAAGGCAGGAAGGAAAACGTGAAGTGTGTATATGCAACATTGGCCCTAGTGGATAGCGTCAGTGCTGAGTTCGCTCAGGGTGAATGGTAACCCCAGAAAAAAAAGAAAAAATCACAGGGTTTCTTAACAAAAGAATAGTGGTGCCCATAGTTAAAATCAGACAATGTTTGTGTTGCTGCAGCCGGACTGCATATTCAGAAAAATTACATAGTAAGATATTGGAACACCTTAAAAGCTGTGTCCCAGGGGGCGTGGGTAGCAGGCGATGTGAGTGGACGTGCTGCTGCTGAGCTCCGCATCTGACCCGCTACCTAAACTACATTAGCAGCCATCCAAACTTACTAAAATGTGACAGAGCAAAGCTAAAAAGACCTCCAAAAGGTTCCACGGCTTCATATCGTAAGTCGCAGGCATCCCTCTCCATCAAAGGCTACTTCGATCGGCCGGGCCGGCTGGAGGGGAAACCCTGTGGCAAAATGGCGCTGGAGAAGCCGGACGTGAGGCCCTTGCAGTCTTCCTCGCAATCATCCCGGGACTCGACTGGAGGAGAATCTCTATCGGGCTCCCCCTCCTCGTTTTCGCAGACTTCCGTGAGACTACAGCACGGGGGATCGGAACCGGCGGAGTGGGTAGGTGTGTGGCCCGTGGGAGCAGATGCAACGGCGTGGTCGCCGCAAGCAATGCAGCAGGCTGTCCCCATTACTGACCCAGACGCTCCGGTTCGGGCCCTGACACCTACCACCGACCCAAGAGGGGACACTCGAGACCCGGGGGACCCGACACAACAAGGTATTTTCACGCCGGGGACATGGAATCTCCAGCCGGGTGAAAGTAGTAGGCCACAGCGCGCCCCTAGATATGGGGATTCAAGTCGGCCCCTGCAGACTGGGCCTACGCAGCCCTCCTATGAAAAGGAGGTGGTAAATGGGGATCCAGAACTAAGAAAGACACCCCACAAGCGTACAACCACCAGGGAGGCCAACATGATTTCATCCTCAGAACCTGATAAAGATGGAGAGTTCGCATCATGGAGGGAATGCATGAAGCATATCCCTACTAAACGTGACTTTCGCCTTTTAATACAAGTAGTAAGGGACACGTGTAAGACTGAAATCCAAGTAATCCACAAGGACTTCCAGCAATTGACGCAGAGTGGAGGATATTGATGGGGAAGTGCAAACAACTAAACACGATTTATACCGCCTGCAATCTCCAAATCTCTGCTCTTCCAAGATCGGGCTCTGTCCTCTGGGTGACTCCCCACCGTGACTCAGGCCTGTTTATTGTGTATTCTAGTGTGGAGGGTGCGATAGTGGCGATTCCTTCCTTTTACAAACAGACATGGCGATGATCCCTACATGTAAAATAGTCTCTTTAAATGTCAAGGGCCTGAACTCTCAAACCAAGAGAAACTTGCTGTTTAGAGAGCTGAAGGACACTAAAGTGGATATAGTTTTCCTACAGGAAACACATTTCTCCCTGCTAAACTCTTATCCTCTCAATATCCCAGAGCCTACGCGGCATCATCCACGAATAAAAAAGCGGGGGTAGTTATTCTGCTGAGAGACGCTTGTCCCTTTAAACCTGAATGTGTCATCCTTGATAAACAGGGGCGATATGTGCTTTTGCACGGCCCATGGGGAAAGGTTCCCACTACAATAGGTAATATTTATGCGCCCAACTGTAATCAACTCACTTTTCTCCAAAAAGTATTCGCTAAACTAACAAAATGGGAACATACTTATTTTATAGTCGGGGGAGATTTCAATCTACCTTACTCTATGACATACAATCATCTACAACTACTTAATAGAAACCCCCCTAAGAACACCAGCTCTCTGTCGAAGCGCTTCAGGCGTCTCCTAAGGAGGTATTCTCATATGGACTCTTGGGAGACTGACTCCCTCAGAGAAAAGATACTCCTTTTCCCCTGTCCACAAGACTCATACTAGATTGGATTATTTCTTTATTAATACTCCGACCATGAGAAACATGTGGTCATCCGACATAGGCGCAATATCCTGGTCTGACCATGCTCCTATAGAGCTAGTCCTCCAGATGGATCATACCTGCATCAAACAATGCCATTGGAGGATCAATGACGATCTTCTCAAATGTGATGAGACTAGGGATGAGTTAGCGCACGAGATCCGATCGTACTTTAGAACTAATGTGGGCTCAGTATCGTCTACCTCTATTTTGTGGGAAGCTCATAAAGCTACAATTGGGGGAAGTTGCATTGCCCTATCCTCTAGAATGAAGAAAGATCGTATGTTCAAGATAATGCAGTTGAAACGAGACATTCGGGATCAGGAACATATCTTGGCGGGGAGACCGACTAAAAGCACATTGCGTTCACTAATTAGCCTGAGGGCCCAACTACGTCACTTACTAATACATAAAACTGAAATGTCCATGTTGTATCTTAACCCCTTCGTGACTGACGACGTACAGTGTACGTCGCCAGCATCGTGGCTGTTTAAACAGACTCCCGTTGACTTTTGCCGCCGGGACTCTGTTTAAACTTGTAGAGCCAACTGTCGGCTTTACAACAGAAGCGATCCTGGCGACTTACCTGTCGCCAGATCGCAAGACATGGACAGTAGGAGGGTTACGGCGGTACGGGATGGGGGCGGTGTTCTTCAACACCACCCTAATAAAATAGCAGAGGTCTTTGGAGATTTCTACAAGGGACTCTTTAATTTGGGAGGACCTGCTTTTGATGCCAAAGACGCTACCTTACAGTCCCTCATGGCGCAGTACCTCTCTTCCTGTGATATGCCAAGACTTTCCTCTGCTGACCTAGAGGATTTGAATGCCCCTATTTCCCCAGAGGAACTGAAAGCTACTATTCAGGCTCTCTCCAACGGTAAATCCCCGGGACCGGATGGTTTTTCAAATTTATACTACAAAACATATGCAGACCTGCTCATACCACACTTGACATCCCTATATAGCGGTTTTCTGAGAGGGGAGTCCATTCCTGAGTCATTTCTTTACTCCTACATTGTAGTAATTCCCAAACCTGATAAGGATGAACTTATATGTTCCAATTACAGACCTATAGCATTGCTTAATTCGGACTTTAAAATGTTCACCAAAATACTTGCAAATAGATTGGCGCGCTTTCTCCCTACACTTATACATGATGACCAGGTGGGCTTTATTTTAAATAGACAGGCAGGGGATAATACACGTTGTTTAATTGATTTGATAGACATTACGGGGCGTAGAAGGGAACCAACGTTGTTAATGAGCCTTGACGCGGAAAAGGCCTTCGACAAATTGAGTTGGCCCTTCCTCCATGCTACTCTTGAAAGGATAGGAATTACAGGCCCCTTTGCGATGGCGGTAAAAGCGCTATATTCAAATCCATCCGCTTCAATTAAACTTCACAATGCCACCTCTCAGAAGTTTCTCATTCGTAACGGATCTCGCCAGGGCTGCACTCTATCGCCGCTCTTGTTTACCCTCTGCATGGAATCCCTAGCATCCAGGATTCGGTTGTCCTCAGACATCACTGGGGTCATGGTGGGGAACCAGCAGTTTAAGCTAGCTCTTTTTGCTGATGACATAATCCTGACGTTAACTAACCCCTTGATATCCTTACCTACCTTACATAGGGAATTGAAAAAGTACTCAGGGATCTCAGGTTATAAGCTTAATGTTGCTAAGACTGAAGTACTGCCCCTCCATGTCCCCTCCTCTACACTTTCTGTTTTGAGGAATATATCCTTATACTTGGGTACAGGAATCCCTGAAGTACCTTGGGATAAGGCTAACTCCTACTCCGTCCCTTCTATATTCGGTTAATTATAAACCTCTGTTTTCCTCCTTACGAATGTTGATACGTCAGTGGAAACCCCTTAAACTGTCCATGACGGGAAAAATGATGGCCCTTTAAAATGACACTACTGCCTAAAATACTATATTACTTTGAAACCCTGCCAATAAAAATTCCTAACGCCGATCTGAATTCCCTGCAAGCTGACAATCTTAGGTTTATATGGAATGATGGGTGACACCGTGTCTCTAAGGTGATACTCTCCACACCAGTAGCAGATGGAGGGCTGGCGCTGCCACTATTGGCAAAATATTACATGGCAGCACAGTTGAGGACTATACCTGCATTATGCTCTCCTACCCCTCAGTTTCGATGGGCGGAGATTGAATTTGAGTGGATAGCGCCTGTCCACCCCAGTGCTATGTTGTGGTCCCAACCAGCTAGCTACACGAGAGGAAACACCCTAAATCCCTTGTATCTACAATTAGAAATCTGGAATAAAGCTAAATATCAATATAACCTGGCGGCAGTTAAATCTTCCTTAACTCCATTTTTGTTTACCCCTCACCTCCAGCCTAGTTTGGCCCGAAAATGGGCCCTCCCATGGCAGTCTAAAAGCCTATTTGTCTTTAGGGATATTCTGGACCACATATCCTACTCCTTACTCTCGTATCCCACGCTTAAGGACAGACATGACCTCCCTTCAAAGACCCTATTCCCTTTCCTTCAGATTAAACACCTTGCCCAGACCATAAACCCAACCCTTACTTTCGATAGACGAACTCCGTTTGAGATGATATGCAGCTCCTCCTCCTCCTCGAAGGGCATGATTTCAGCATTATATCAACTGTTGCTTAAACCAAAGCCGGAACAATTTGTTCAACACAAATATATGCTTAAATGGGAGCGGAGACTGGGGGTTCCTATCACCAGGGAACAATGGGAGTCGATATGGAGGTCGGCTGTCAAATCCTTTATATGTTCAATTTATAAAGAGAATCAGTATAAAATACTGTATCAGTGGTACTATACCCCTGAGTTTTTACACTCTGTATTCCCGACAGTTTTGCCAGAATGCTGGCGAGGAGATGGACAAGTGGGATCCCTGTTCCACATATACTGGTCTTGTCCGAGGTTGCAAGCCTTCTGGAAGATGGTTCAAACCACACTGGAACGGTTGCTACAGTCAAAGCTCCCATTGCAACCCATTCATTACCTACTGGGCCTTCCGTTCCCCCACCTCCGCAAGCATGATCGTAAACTGGCCTCCCATATTATGACAGCGGCAAGATGTCTCATAGCCCTTCAGTGGAAGCGCCAGACTCCGCCAACTGAGGTGGAACTATATCAACGTGTTAAGGAGGTGCAGGAGCTGGAACACCTGACGGCAAGGTTGAATAACACTCTGCATAACTATAAGAAAGTATGGTCAGCATGGACTTCTATGGAGGACCAATTGCTAGTATCACGATGTAAATCCCGTAGGGCTACTATGTCTCAGGCGTAGAGGCTAGCCATTAGCAAGGCAGAACCAAGATCAACAGGGACTGGAATGAGACCTAGGTGGCAGACCCGAGGAAGAGTAGGACATGATCAAGAAGGAGCAAGGGCACTTTAGAATGTTATACATCCCGGAAGTGGAGTGAGGTACTTGTTAACTTGTTAATTGTTTACTTTTCAATATAAAGGTCTAGACGTGCGTATAGATACGTTCAATCCTAATGATAAATATGTTCACGACTTAAATTCATATGCACCTTCTATCGATAGATACAGTTTAGTCACTAATATATGCTAAATATTGGGTGGAAAATTAGCTGGACAGGCAATTTTCTCTTATTGAAGGAATGTGTACCACTCACCTTGAGGAGTTTACCAGTAGGAACATGGAATCCTACATAGAGTGCGAATGCTCTTACTTTACATGTATATTGATATTCCGAGGCCCCTAACAATGAATGCTAACATGTGAAAATGTCTCGATTTATTATGCTGATTCCTTCTCTGTATATTTTACCTTTATTGTCCATTTGATTTATGATACAATACTTTGTAAATCTCACATTGTCCGTATGAAAATAAAAAAAAGTTTATTAAAAAAAAAAAAAAAAAAAATCTGTCTGCCAGATTCACACCTGAGCATTATGTTGTGTGTTTTCCAATACACAACAAAGCTCAATATAAAAAAATCTCATTATTTTCAGTGGTTTCAAAGGCTCCTCCCCATTCATAAACTAATGATAGTAAGATAGTAAGATATTTTTACTATCATTAGTTTCTGAATGAATGGGATGCCTCTATACTGAGTGCTTCCCATTCATTGAATGCTGGGGCTGCAGAAAAAGAAATTGGAGGACTCTATGTCCTCCAATTTCTTTTTCTATTTCAAAAGGGAAATGTCAAGGGTCTATTTAGACCCCAGATATTTCACCGCAGCCCCCCCAACAGTAAAAAAATAAAAAATATCATTTTAATCACAACACAAACACCAAAACTATTTTTTACATAAGCCGCTTATTTACAGTTTTGCATACCTTAATTTTTTTAACTTTTCGCAAAAAGGCGCAATTACAAATGTGCTAATATTTGTTATTTATTAACTCAATACAGTTTTATACAGTTTTTAGATTTAGTCAGAAAATAATTTTTTTTGTGCACGGATACTGATTTTAGTGTGTTTTAACAATTGAATTGTGTATTTTTATCGGTTTAATATTAATTTGAGAAACATTTGCTTAATTATTGCAGGGCCTACAAATTTAGTATCACCATCTTTTTATTCTACCGGGCCTGCGCTTTCAGAAAATATATGGTTTGGGGGGTCTTTTACAAACGCTAGCAACCCAGCAGTTGAAAATCAAATCAATGGAAAAAATTGCAAAAATGGCTTGGCCAGCCGATTTGAAAAATCACTAACACTCTCCTAACTCCTTCAGATTCATGCTTACACTCTTAGGTAAATAAACAGCCAGACGGGAGACTTCTAGATGCGCGTGGGCGTTTTAAAATGCCCTTCCCTGTCCCCACCAGTGCGCGCCATCCAGCGATGGCTGTTTAAAAATATTCTAGGGCCATTAATCCGTGTCAACACTAAACTGATGAGCGGTAAAAGCTTTTAAAGCGTCACAAGGCATGCACAATTTCAGGGCTTGACATGTTTGGTGTCTATTTACCCGACGTGACCCCATATTTTACCAAAAAATTTGGGTAATAATAAATGTTTCATAATATAACGTAGAGAAAAGTTTTTTTTCAACATTTTTGGTACTATTTTTAGTTACATAGTAAAAAATAAAAAAAACTATAAAAACTAATAACTGCTTAAGCTGTTCCTACTTGATGCCTCCTCTAGCTGATTATATTGGTTCGTTGAATCACACAACTGAAGATTTATTTCTGACAGCTTGCTACCGAGGTCTTCTCTTTCTTTAGTTAATTCCAATACCTGAAAAAATCCAGAGGTTGAAACAAAATCATAACAATGTCATCAATTTTAAAAAGCAATAATATACATGAAAAAATAAAATAAAATGAGGTTGGCGATGTGATGTAAAGTTGTGTGAAAAAGTGTTGGCCCCTTCCTGATTTTTCATTGTTTTGCACGTTTGTCTGCCCCCTAAACCGAATAACTGGTTGGGCCACCCTTAGCAGCAAGAACTGCAATCAAGCGTTCTTTTCCATGCAATAACTTGCAATGAGTCTGTTACAGTGCTGTGCAGGAATTTTGGTCCACTCATCTTTGCAGAATTGTTGTAATTCAGCCACATTGGAAGGTTTTCGAGAATTAACCGCTTTTTTAAGGTCATGCCACAGCATCTCAATAGGATCCAGGCCAGGACTTTGACTAGGCCACTCCAAAGTCTTTATTTTGTTTTTCTTCAGCCATTCAGAAATGGACTTGCTGGTGTGTTTTGGATTATTGTCCTGCTGCAGAACCCAAGTTTGCTTCAGCTTGAGGTCACGAACAGATGGCCGCACCACTATGGGTCGCTGGAGACCTCAAGCTGAAGCAAACTTGGGTTCTGCAGCAGGACAATAATCCAAAACACACCAGCAAGTCCATTTCTGAATGGCTGAAGAAAAACAAAATAAAGACTTTGGAGTGGCCTAGTCAAAGTCCTGGCCTGGATCCTATTGAGATGCTGTGGCATGACCTTAAAAAAGCGGTTAATTCTCGAAAACCTTCCAATGTGGCTGAATTACAACAATTCTGCAAAGATGAGTGGACCAAAATTCCTGCACAGCACTGTAACAGACTCATTGCAAGTTATTGCATGGAAAAGAACGCTTGATTGCAGTTCTTGCTGCTAAGGGTGGCCCAACCAGTTATTCGGTTATTCCACTATCTCACTATGGGTCGCTGGAGTCCCAAAGCTTTAGAAATGGCTTTATAACCTTTTCCAGACTGATAGATCTCAATTACTTTCTCTATCATTTGTTCCTGGATTTCTTTGGATCTCGGCATGATGTGTAGCTTTTGAGGATCTTTTGGTCTACTTCACTTTGTCAGTCAAGTCTTATTTAAGTGATGTCTTGATTGCGTACAGGTGTGGCGGTAATCAGGCCTGGGTGTGGCTAGAGAAAAAGTTGATGTGGAGGGAAAATGAGGACATGCAGGTAAGCATCGTTCATGTCCACAGATGCTAGGAAATCCCCCGTCTATAGGGAAGCAGACAAAACCAACTGATTCCGTACAAAACTTGCCAACCACAAGAAAATGGTTAAGAAGTTTTAAGTCCAGGATGGGCCGTGACCCCAAACCACCCTCATCTCAAAAACCATGAATAGATTTGAGTAAAAGCTGTGGAACTTCTCTTCCAATGGAAGAGTGACCATGACCCCCAATGTCAACAGTAGTTGCAATGGCCATTGTAGCACCATTAAATGAGGCACGCATCAGAAGAGGGCAGCTAGTTAAGGGTGTGTCAGAAGCGGTCCCCAGTGGGATCCTTGGGTACACCCCATGACCAGTATTGGCTGAGGCATTGGATAACCTATATCCACCTGTGCCTTTGCGTTTAGATTCAGGTACAGTGATGAGTGCTCACAAATGGGTTAATAATGGTCCCGAGCAGTGGTCTCAGTCACACAGATGCCTGTCAGTCAGCAGATGGAAGCAAATGCAGCAGAACCTCTTTGCCTCCTCCTCGTGTCCCCAGGCTGCAAAATGGCCACCACAATGTGGTCAGACAGGAGTAATAGGATGGCTGCTGCACTTCCATAGCAGGTTTACCCCACCCTCCAGGAGCCCCATTATGACCGCCAGGCATTCTATTGTGCCTGTACCGCCCTAAGCCCCAACTAAGAACCCCATAGTGGTCTGCGATTGTGACAAAAAAAAAGCATGGGAGGGAGTGGGGAGGGTCATTTTAGGTGATTTTTGGACCATAAACTGCATGTGACGCTGGGGTAGAGAGTTCCATAGGATGGGAGACACTCTAGTGAAGTCCTGGAGGCGAGCATGGGAGGAGTTGATGAGGGAGCTGGAAAGCAGGAGGTCTTGTGAAGAGCGGAGGGGACTGTTAGGGTAATACTTTGAGACAAGGTTGGAGATATAGCCGGAGGCAGAGTTGTGGATGGCTTTGTACGAGGTTGTTAATATTGTGAATTTTATCCTTTGGGTTATAGGAAGCCAGTGCAGGGATTGACAGAGGGGGGTTGCAGACACTGAGTGGTTGGTTAGGTGAATGAGTCTAGCAGCTGCGTTCATGATAGACTGAAGGGGGATATCCTGTGTAGTGGAAGGCTAATGAGGAGGGAGTTGCAATACACCAGACGAGAGATAACAAGGGGGTGGGTGAGTAATTTTGCGGTTTCATTGGTGAGGAAGGGGCGTATTTTGGAGATGTTACGAAGGTGAAGGCGGCAGGATTTGGATAGCGAATGGATGTGGGGAAGAAAGGTGAGGTTCGAGTCAAGGATGACACCTTGGCATGGGGGGAGGCCTGGACAGTTGTGTTAACAATCTCAAGGGAAAAGTTGGGGGAAGGTGCACAGGTGGGAGGAAATATCATGAGCTCAGTTTTTGAAAGGTTGAGTTTTAAGAAGTGTTGCGATATCCAGACTGATATGTCAGTTAGTAGATTATTGACACACAAGGAAACTGAGGGGGAGAGTTGCGGAGTAGAGAGGTAGATTTGAGTGTCATCGGCATAGAGATGGTATTGGAAGCCATGTGAGGTTATTAACTGACCAAGAGAGGAGGTGTAGATAGAGAAGAGAAGGGGTCCAAGGACAGAGCCTTGGGGAACCCCTACAGAAAGAGGAAGATGAGGGGAGGAGTTAGATTTTGTAGGTGACACTAAAGGAGCACTTAGACAGGTAAGAGGAGAACTATGAGAGAGCAGAGTCTTGAAGGCCAAGTGAGTGGAGTTTTTTGAGGAGCAGGTGGTCCACATTATATCTACAGCTCATGGTACATTAGGGTGACCAGTAAGTTCTAGATATAATAATTGTAAAAAAACAAAGAATGTGGTCCACCAACTGCATTTTACACCTAAATTGGTGGTATTTTCTACATAACCTACCCTCCTCTATATGAAGATCATTGGCATCAGTGGCTACTTTACTGAGAGATGAGAGGCGAGGCTCTACTGGTCCTATGCCACTGGCTCTGCAAGTGATGTTCGTGCCAAAACTATGCAGGCACCAGCAATTCAGAGATCAGCACACCACTACTTATAGAACCTTTGGAGTAACCCTGGCTCCTCCAGTCTACCATAAAAACCTGATGCGTGTTTCTAGCTTTCATCCTTGCTTTTATTTTCTGGACCAGGCTGTTTCACTCGCTAAATCCCAATAATTGTCGATATGTATTTGCAATATGGCTACAGTCTCATGAGATACACTATAAAGTTTACTTTTATACACCAGTGCAACTAACTCAATGTGGTTGTATAAAACCTACCTGCTTAGTAGTTCTAGTCAATTCAAGGTTATGCTCCTTCTGCATCTCTTGTCTTTTTTCAGCTTCATATTTTACTTAAAAAGATATACATGTACAGTCATGTGCATAGTTTTGTTATTTATTTTAAGCAATAACAAACTGAATATTTAGATCTCTAAAATAGCAACACATATATACACAAATGAAAGGCTAACCCCACTAAGATTCTTTTAAGATAAATCACTCCCCACCCAGTCTTATCTCTCTAGGGATGACATTATTTATATCCCTTTCTAATCCCCTTCCAGGCAGTTTCATGCTTGCAATATACAGAATTTACTAACATTTTCAACCTGTTTTGATTGTAAATTTGATCAGAAATTACCACACAACCAATCAGAAATTAATTGTTTTATGGTATTGATTTAAACCTTTGACATTGGGTTGTTTCCCCCCCCCCCCCCCCCCATTTGATTACTTCTAAGATCAAGAACTGGTTAAAATGTGTGGAAAACTGTCATATGTATGGCCCGAATTACTCATTCTACACAATGGTAAAAGCAAGAGGATTGTCTATTTCAAGGAGGTGTCGGACAGACCGGGGAACTCAATTCTAAAGTTCCCAAGCTTCGTCCCTTTTCTAGTGCCTACAATAGATGTACAGTAATACATTGGTTTACAAGTAACTTGGTTTGAGAGTGTTTTGCAAGACAAGCAAACATTTCTGAAAAATGTTGCCTTGATATACAAGCAATGTCTTGCAATAAGAGCAAAATGTTGTAGAAAAGCACCACCGAATAAGGCTGTAGCAGTGCGAGCGATGAGTCTGTTTAACGACAATGCAATGTCACATTGGATAGATTCCTTGTTAAGGTTTCAAGAAATGAAAAAGATTCCATTGAGTCAAAAGATAGCAGTGATTCCGTTAGTGATGGTGAAAGTCGCCCTACACAATAATCCTCCTCTCTCTTGTCCACCTCACACCAGCCAAGAAGGTATCGGTAATTGGTATATTTTCTTTATATTTTGTACAGTATTATATTACAGTACTGTAATCATTTTTATATGAATATTTTTGTGTTGTGGAACGAATCATCTGAATTTCCATTATTTCCTATGGAGAAATTCGCTTTGATATACAAGCGCTTTGGATTACAAGCATGCTTCCGGAACACTCTACAATAAAATCATATTAGGAACATAAGAATATTTTTGAACAGGTATTTTATTGGACTTTGTTACACTGTCATTTGACACTGGTATGACCAATACATTAGCTGGTGATTTATCTATGCATTAATGAAATAATGATATACTTTACTGCTTTCTCTCATTTTCCATATACCTTTTTGTTTATTTGGCCAATTACAGTTTAACACCAGGCTTAGCTCCTTTTCCCTGGGAGGTCCCCCAGCAGAAGAATATTATGCAATTTTTTAAAATATTTTTTCCAAAATCCTTAGGGCAATTACTTTGATGCAGAGAGCAGCACTGACTTGAAGACAGTTCTCTTCCTCCATACACTGGGAGCATAGGGTGCCATGGTGACACTCCCAGGGGGTGGGCCAATGATGCCCTATACTCCCAGTGCATCTGCTCAGTCATCCTGGTTAAATGCCTGTTAGTTGTCATTCAACCCAAGTGACTTTACTAAGGTGCTAAATAGTGATGAGCCAAACCCACACAGGTTCGAATTTTAGAACATGGTAAAAGTTCGAACTCGAACTTCGAACTCAATGCAAGTCTATGGGCCCAGAACTCTGAAAATCAAATGTCCCAATTTTGAAGCACTATCTGCAAGTTAATGGCCATAAAAAGGGTATGGGGATTCGGGTACTGCCCTGGGGGACATGTATCAATGAAAAAAACACTTTTAAAAAAGTACCGTTTTTAAAGGAGCAGTAATTTTAACATTGCTTAAAGTAAAAACAATCAAAATGAAAAATTCTTTAAATATCATGCCTGGGGGATCCCCTTAAAATGCCTGTAAAGTGGTGCATCTGTACGATGTATAGAACCTGCTGCAGCAAAAAGTGACATTTATAAAAAAAAAAAAAAAAGTGTGCATTTCCCCTCCCAAACAATACCAGACCTTTAGGTCTGGTAGGACAGTTAGGAGGGAGCACATTTAAAAGATTTTAAAAAAAGCATGGGGTTCCCCCTCAAAGACATACCAGGCCTTTAAGGTCTGGTAGGAATTTTAAGGAGGAACCCCACCCCAAAAATGGGTAAAAAGACGTGGGGTCCCCCCTAAAATTCCCAACCAGACCCTTGATCCGAGCAGAGGCCACTGTCGCCACTGGAAAAGCACCTTGTCCCCGTGCCGATGGGGACAAGGGCCTCTTCCCCACAAGCCCTGGGGCGTTGGTTGTGGGGGTGCGGGCAGAGAGCTTATTCACATAAGGGTACCCCTTTAATAAATAATGAGTACCCCTACCGATTCACTAAAGTGTTAAAATAAATTTAAAACAAAAGTCCAGACTGTTATTAAAAAATCCTCCAATTGAAATAAAAACACAAAGGCTTTTGACAATTCCTTTATTGTAAAAAAAAAAAAATGGATCCACCGACGTAATCCTAAGGTCAATTACAACGTCCAGCATTGTCCACGACCACGACGAAATAAAAAGTAAAACGAGCAGAACTAGACGCAGAATGCCATTCTGACAGATGCCGGCAAAGTATAAACAATTGGGTGGAGCTAGCGGTGACTAATCATGGTGTAACCCTTGCTATCATGGTGTAATTATTTTTCTTCATGTGGAGCAAGTGGAAAGGCCCTAGTTTGCTAGCAAGCCATAGTTGCAGCCAGGCTGCTGTAAGGGGGATAGAGGTTGCCCTCCCTTACCGGGACCAGGCCCCATTGGGTCATTCAGACTTGGACTGGCCAAAGCCAGACTGCCACATGCTATAATTGACAGCTTACTAAGAACCAGACTCTCTGCAAAGCTCCATAGAGGACGACCACTACTCCAACGAGGCCCACCCATTGACATCCCTCTACCCGGCAGCGCTACTCAGTATCTGCCTCCCCTTGGCTGGCAGTGTTTTGAAGCCCAGCAGTACTGCCCAGTCTCTGCCTGCCCCCAGCACTTTTCAGTAATTTTGAGAGATGGAGAGTACTGTATTTTTCCATGTATAAGACTATACTTTTTCTTAAAAATATTTACCTAAAAATGGAGGGGCGTCTTATACACGGGGGGCCGAGAGGAGAACCGCGGTTGCGAAACTGCCGATACCTCTGCAAACTAGCCGCACGAGTGAAACTTCCAATTGCAGAGACATGCTAACAGGTTTTCTCCAATCATGAGCCTTATGTACCTGACGTCAGCTGATGCTGCGGAGAGCGTGTAGCCAGTGCCCAGATGCAAGAGGGAGCCCATAAAAATGTCAGAAGACAAAAAAATTACCATTACCAGTAAGCGGCAGTCTTACTCTGCAAAATTTAAACTGGATGTAATCAGTTATGCAAAAGAGCATGGAAAATATTGATTTCTGAATTTTGGGTAAGAAAAGTGGGGGGCGTCCTATACATGGGGGCGTCTTATAGACGGAAAAATACGGTATCTGCTCCACCTCCAACTTGCTTCGCCTCCTGTCCTCCGCCATGCAACCCTGTAAACCCCCCTTTTACTCCTCAGCACTGCAAACCCCCCCTCCCCCTTTCGCTTTCCAGCCATGTACACCCCTTTTCATATGCCAGCCCACCACGACCACATAATTTGCCACGCTAGAGGCCAGGGACTGGATGGGAGTTAGGAGGAGAACCACAAGGGTTTCAAGTAATTTAAAACCTCACAATGCAGCCATTGTTCCAGTTTAGGAATCTAGTCTTAACTGGTAAGCTCTGTGTGCCCAAGAGCTTGAAGGGACACTTTGTCCCTTGTTCCCAAGCCCAGCTCCTTTCAAGTTTTTGCCTACCCATGCATAGGGCAAGTCTATGGGGAGACACTGGAGATGGGGGGCCCTGCCAGGTTGGCTGTACGGGGCACCATGATTTCTAATGAGAGCCCTGGGTGTCACCAAAATAACACATTTCAAATTGCGGACATATTAATGCAATTTTGTAAATCTCCAAAAGTATTTTTATTATGAACAAAGAAAAATGGAAAACATATAAACACAACTTCCTGTTACGTGCAGCTAATGGGTTCAGAAGTCACTTTATGGGGGTGATTTACTAAGCCCAACACGCGCACGCACGGGTTGTGTGCGTTTTAAAACGACAAAACTTATTTATCAAGCAAACACGCCACTATGGCACGTTTTTATGTATTTACCTACGCGCGTGGCGTGTAATACGCGCCATAGGCTATACGCCACTCCAATAGCAGCATGCAAGTCTCTAGAATCATATTTCCTCTGGTGCCATATATGTAAAAATCATGCACATGATGCATATGTCATAGTGCTGCACATCTATGCCTACAAACATTCCAAAAAACACTTTGATTGCCAAAAACAGTGTTAAAAAATATGGTACTTACACACTGCTGGCATGTTCAGCTCTTCATGAGCCAACTGCGCATGTGCATAGGCAAGTTCACACGCTTCTTAAGCCTAGAAACACGAGCACGCCGATTCTTCACTATTTATTTGTAAATATCGTAAACACGCGCGACTGGCGCATATGTTTAAGCAGCGTGTTTGCGCGCGACTGATGTTCCTACCATTCTGTATTGTCCAGAGGTGTTTGTTTTTGCTAGCTTTTTTTTCTCTTGGCAGTTTTTAAGTGTTTCTCATTCCACTTATGGAGAGACTTTCATTATTTTCTGCACTACCTGATTAATGTCCCCAAAACATGAGTTCATCACAGTTTGGACAAAAATGGTTAGCTCATGCATTTACATTTCTGCATTCATCAAAACAAGCAACGCACACCTAATTTACACAACATCACCATGCAATTCATGCAGGGCTTTGTACAACACACCTGCTGGGTGTGAACACACTACAAAGGTGTATACTTTCCACCAATGGATCATGCTGGGCGGGTACACACTGCAGACGTGTAGACATTCCACCAATGGATCATGCTGGGTGGGTTCACACTGCAGAAGTGTACACATTCCACCAATGGATCATGCTGGGAGGGTACACACTGCAGAGGTGTATACATTCCACCAATTGATCATGCTGGGTGGGTTCACACTGCAGAAGTGTACACATTCCACCAATAGATCATGCTGGGAGGGTACACACTGCAGAGGTGTATACATTCCACCAATTGATCATGCTGGGTGGGTTCACACTGCAGAAGTGTATACATTCCACCAATAGATCATGCTGGGTGGGTACACACTGCAGAAGTGTATACATTCCACCAATAGATCATGCTGGGTGGGTTCACACTGCAGAAGTGAAAAACATTCCACCAATGGATCATGCTGGGTGGGTTGACACTGCAGAAGTGTATACATTCCACCAATAGATCATGCTGGGTGGGTACTCACATCATATTTGTATTGCCATACTTTGTGTAGAAGTTGTCAGTGATATTTTGTAGAGTTTGTCTCATCCCAAAATGTTGCCTCATCTGCTGTGAATTAGCACAACTCAGAACAACCCGCAATCGGATGTGGGTAAACTCTGGCCATGTATGCATGTTTAGAGTTTGTGTCAATGTTTCTTTTATCATTGCATGACTTTCATGTTCCTTACTTGTGATTCCTTTCCGATCATGTTTAGTTGACCGAGGTGTAATGTGCCTATTTTGCAGGACATGTTGTTTTCTTCTGTAGGCTGGATGCTTTTTCAAGGGCAATATTGTTACAAAGTCCAATCTTGATAGAAAAAACATGTAATAGCCTTTAACTAAGGAATATGAGGAAACACAATTTAATGGCCGTCAACTATGGGTAAGTAGCAAGTATGATTTCTCCTATGTGTTATGACATATGATGATGTGCCCTCAATGCCAAATGAAATGACTAAGTTCTTATTATTTATTTCACTGTTGTCTGTTTACACACAGAAAAGCATATGGAAGCTGTGCTGCTGGTCAAGAAGTTTATTGCATGTCCAGCATATCCATGGCTCTAGGTCTGCTATTCTTTGTCAAATGATATGAATCGTTGGAAAATTGTGAAGTCTACTAATCATTCCATCCACATCCAAAATGTTTGTAGGACAGATGGATGAACTGGCATCAAATTCTGTTATTCTCTACACACTATATTTGTAAAAGTCAAGCATTGCACAATCCCCCATAAATAGATATTGCCAATACCCTTTTGTGAAAAAAGATCTCATGGTCAAATGTGTAGACCGTTCATATGAATGAGTTGGTGATATGTCATAAAATAAAGGCCTGTGTGTTTTGTATGTGTCTTTGTCAGTTAATCAAGAACAAATGTGATCTTTATGGAGTCAAAGGAAAATGAACAAATATGATCGATAAACATACAGCTCATCCTCCAATCCAAAATCCCCCCTCACAAAAATATCATCCAAATCAAAGGTCATAACATTTCCCAATGAAATCCACGTGACAAAAATGCGCGCCATAAGCGGATTTTTGCGCGCAACCGGAAACCAGAAGTGCGTCATCATGAACTTGCGCCTGACCCGGATGTGCTCCGGGGTTCAGTGGCTGGGCAGATTAAGAATCCATGATGCCACATCTTCTGTTTGGGGAGGCCCAAAAGCTAGTAATCGCACATGTGAGTATATTTATGTTGTTTTTTTGCATGTGCAGAAGCAGCATATTAGGGCTAATGTGCACATCTGTATGTCTGCTGTGTTTAGCTTGTTGCAACATGTTTCAGTACATATGTGGGTCTATGTATGTGGGTCTATGTATGTGCAGGCCTCTGTGTTTAGCCTTATGTATGTGTCTGCAACAAGGGGATGGGGATCTGGGGACTGCCCTGGTGACAGGAAGCAATCAATTCATACTTGCTGCAAAATGCCATAGTTAAAGCAGCAGTGCTTTTAACCTCCCTGGCGGTATTCCCGAGTCTGGCTCGGGGCTGCACAGAAAGGTGACACTCACCTTGTCCCTGCGATCCCGCGGCGTCCTCTGCTGTACGCGGCTCGAAAAAAATTCCTACCAGACACTTTTTTGGGGGGTTTTAACTTGGGTGAGGGTCCCTCTTAACATTCCTACCAGACCTAAAGGGTCTGGTATGAATTGGGGGGGAACCTCACACATTTTTTGGGGTTCATCTTCTGCAGACTGTAAAAAATAAATGCTTTTCTGTCTTCTGTCACTGTTTGCTGCAAAAAAATGTATTAAAAAAACCGCCATTCTGACCGGACTGCCGCTAACGATTTCCGGGAATTCAGTATTTTTTTCCCCATTTGTTTTTTATGTAATTGGGATACATCCGGATATACGCATTTCTGAAATTGCGTCCAAATTTATTTTCGGCACAAAACTATTTGCCCATGTCAAGCAATCAATATATATATTATACTTATTTCTCATACATATACAGCATATAATGCACATGTACATAAATCTAATGCCTGGATATACGCGCAATAAAAATATGCGCGATATAGGATTATTATGCAAAGGCTTAGAATAAATATGTGCATAAGATGGCAATAGAGCACAGAATTTGTGCAGAATATATGCATGCACTATTGAACCATTCAGAAACTAGGCACGGCATCACACATATTGTACACATAGCTATGTGAATGGTAGGCATATACCCTGTTTCCCCTAAAATAAGACCTAGTACTATTTTGGGGAATTTTAAAATATAAGACCAACCCCAAAAAAAAGACCTAGTTGTGACCATTCCCAGGGCCGGTGGTTGCATAAGGGGGAACTTGAAGAGCCGCGGGAGAGAATCAGCGGTGCCAATGAAGCCAGCGCTAGAGGAAGCGAGGCGGCAGCGGAGG
The DNA here is from genome assembly GCF_000935625.1 of Nanorana parkeri. Classification (NCBI taxonomy): domain Eukaryota; kingdom Metazoa; phylum Chordata; class Amphibia; order Anura; family Dicroglossidae; genus Nanorana; species Nanorana parkeri. Next base: position 350,132 of record NW_017307497.1, read on the forward strand.
GAGCAGAGCTGCATAAGCCGATGCTTCTTCTAGCGTGTCGGCTCCTGTCGCAGGCGGAGTGATACCAAATGCACTCCGTCTGTGAGGAATCGATAGTGAAAGCGCGCTTCGCTCATCCTGGCCAGCGATTGGTTACCAAATTGCTCTTGGAAAGGTATGGCACCCCTGATTGCCCTGATCACCCTATTCTTAACTTTGCCAGTTTGGATTATTTAATTTGGATTTACATTAACTTTGGATTGTTGTATAAATAAAATAAAAAAATAAGACCTACCCCGCAAATAAGACCTAGTGTGTTTTTTTGAGCCCAAAAAAATATAAGACAGTGTCTTATTTTAGGGGAAACACGGTATGTACTGTATGTGAATATATGCATGTCATCTGAGGCAGGATTTGAACCTGGGACATGGGTGTTGTGGGGCAGTAGCTCTAAGCCCTAAGCCACTGGGCTTCTCTTAGGGAAACATGCTCATGGATGTTGTTGGAGCAGTGCAAAGCAAGTGGCAGAAATATGTTACAATAATGAGTAAGATTATTATTTTTCCAAAATCCCACATGCTGGTGTTTGGAGGGGCCACTGAGCCCTTGGTGCTGAGCCATGGCCATTGTAATGATAAATGTTTTACAATGAGATATTTCAACTCCTTGGAAGTGGTTTTTGAACAATATTTTTTCCATATCAACAATCATAAACAATACGATTGCACATCCCCATCACAGAATCCTTTAACCCTTCCGCTGCCAAGGACGTACGTCGTACGGAGCTACAAAAGTGCTTCCAGTGCTGGCCAGCTCAGTACGTCGTACGGACCTGGCATTTACAGTTCTACTATAAGCTGATGGTCGCTTTAGCGACCATCAGCTTATAGTAGAACTGTTCAGCAGACTGTCCCCTTTAAATTAATAGCTGTCATCAGCGGCTCACAAGAAAAAATTGCAGAAAATTCAAAAATGGCTTGGCCAGCTGATTTGAAAAATGTTCCGGAGGGCTTGGCAGCGTAAGGGTTAAGGTATAGCCAGAAAGCACTAATTAAAATATGTAGATGTAACACGCAATCCGTGCGTGTTGACAGCATTAACAGACATGTGCATTGATTCACGCCTATATAACACGTTTTTGCACCATACGCCTATATAACACGCTTTTGCGCCATACGCCTATGTGCGCACGCGCGCAATACAGGCGTGTTTTTGCATGTCGTGTTTATAAGCTTAGTAAATCAACCCCTATGTGTCTATAGCCAGCTGTAGCCTTTACGGTAAACACAAGTTGAAATCAGGCTGTTGAGCGGGAACACTTTTCTCAAATATATTAATGGCACTAGGGGTAATGATTTAGTTGTAAAGGCATTTCTGTTTATATGTCTGACGACTCCGACCAAAACTTGCCTCAATATTGTTGTTTAGGTCATCATAAATTTGCCTTGTTTCATCAATTTCATTTTGATCTAAAAGAAAGAAAATATATTGTATGGAAGCATTCTGAATTCACAAAATATTTGTAATTATTCTATGCCAAATGCTGATAAAAGCTACATGAAGAGAACCTTGGAGAGAAACTTGATCCTAAAAATGACAGCAAAGGCATCTTTAGAAAGGTTTAATAATTGTAGTCAACAAACAGATATTGCACACTTTTTATTCTTTATATACCTTTTTTTTTTTTTTATCCCCCCGCCCCCCCTCCCCCATTCCTCCCACTGCAGCCATTTTTACAAATGACAAATCTATCTGCCTTAGTTCCTGTAACTCTTCGTGGAACTCCTGAAATATGTGACTGGAACATGTAACAGTGCACATTATGTCAGAGGAAAAGGGCCTATCCCTGAATTTTTTTGCAGTGTCCAGATAAGATTTCTGAGCAGTGCACTGGTGATGTAGCCTTACTAGGATGCATCTGTAAGGTCATTATTACATCATTAATGCCTAAGATGACCAGGAAGTCAAAATTCTGTATTTGTAAGTAAAAGCAAAAATGTTTGGCTAACTTTTTCTTGGAGTCCATTGTGGGACACAACTTACAGGAGAAATTGGTACTGGATACATAGAAAGCTGAGGACTAGCTCCCTAGAGGCTATATCCCCTCCCACACCAATTCTGCTTAGCTGTAGCAAGCAGCACAAAAGAGAAAAACATTAGCACCTGAGGGAAAGGAGTTCTGTTCCGGAATGGACTCCAAGAAAAAGATTTTACGGTGAATACAAAAATCTTATTTTCCCTCTCGTCCATTGAGGAACACAGCTAGAGAGTAAGTAACCTAGGGATGCCCCAAATAAGTCCAAACAGAAGGGGTCACAACAATTGTAATAATCGCCCCTGGAAAAGGTTCAATTCCCCTATGGATCTCAACCGCGGATGTAGGTACGGGTATCAGATTTGCAGCTACACCTCATATGCCTCGTGTTTGAGGAAAGGCGAAGAGGGAGCTGCTTCACATCAAACCCCGCAAGAATGAAGGAAGGCTCAGTCTATACTGAGTAAGTAGGTATTCAATGGGTAAGTAGGTATCAGAGTTATCCCCTAGAGCAGTGGTGGCGAACCTTGGCACTCCAGCTGTTTTGGAACTACAAGTCCCATGAGGCATTGCAAGGCTCTGACAGCCACAGACATAACTCCCCAGAGGCAGATGCATGTTGGGATTTGTAGTTTTGGAACAGCTGGAGTGCCAAGGTTCGCCACCACTGCCCTAGAGGGACACAGGAAATCAGCACAGTATGCAGGCAGTTATGCAATTTTGCTGATGAGCCTCTAGAGGGGGCGGCAATCTTGACCTTCCTATACAATAGTTTACGGCGGTAGTAACATAATTAGCCCCTAGGGCAGCACGTTTGACTTCAATATACCAATAGTTTATGGCAGTAGTAACATAATGAACCCCTAGAGGGCAACAAGTTTAGCACAGCATTGAAAAGACAATATGGTAACGTTGTCACTGTGGAGGATATGGCTATCCACTACCCATTTGGTTACTGCTTGGACGTAGTGAGTAAGGGTAACTCTCAGCTTGAGGTAATACTCATTTGTTTAGGCTATCATGTCCAGGAAGCGAGCAGAAGGCAATACACAGGCATTGACATAGATGCGTTTTAAGCAGAGTGGAGACCTGGAGCTATATCGTTCTATAGCCCAGGGTACTTGCGGTTGTTTAGTGCTGCAATTCCTGTGGAAATGGTTCCAGGTAGCCAGGGTCCAGAGGAGCGAGTAGGAGACTGAGTTGATCAGTGTCCTGCTACAATCAACAGTGGGACGCCGATCAACTAGCGAGCAGTGTCTTTAAGCCGAGTGCTCGCTCTGGAGGGGTGACGGAGATCCGCGGTGCGCCTGCGCAGGACGGCGACGGACACCGCCACCAGAGGCCACCAAGGCTCGACGCCGACTTGTGGACGGAGGGTCGCGGCGTGCCTGCGCAGGTCTGCGACGAACAGCGCCTCCAGACCCCACCAGGGTATGTCTGTTACAACAATACAGGTGAACCAGCTTAACAAAAAAAAAAAAGGGAAACCAAGGGCAATAAATATTCTCTTCTGACCTTTTGTCAAAATATATTATTCTAACCTTTTGATTAAAACTTTGCATCTGCCGAAGCAGACACATCAACCTAATAGAACTTAGAGACAGTATGTACACAAGACCACACAGCCCTACAAATCTGAAAAACTGATGATGAAAAGCCCAAAAAGTACACACTGCCCTAGCAGGCACTTTATCTCCCAACTCATAGACCTGAACCAGAACAACCTGTTGAACCCACTTAGAAAAAGTGGATCTGGAAGCCTGAGAGCCTCTCAGAGGACCATCTGGAATAACATACAGGGAATCCATCTGTCTAAAAGTAGTAGTGGCCAAGAAGTAAACACTGAATTTGTGGCCTACTTGTAACGTTTATGTCTCTGGTATTTGGTGAAAAGGGAGGTTACAAATTATCTCTCCCAGTATGCAAGCATTTTGTTTCTTTCATGCAGATTAAACCTTACACTATATCTACAAAACCATAGAAATACCCAGTGAGTAGACAAGACAATCTGCATCTAAATAACAAAAAATGGCAATCAAAGAATGGTCACTACGATTAGAGAATGTTAACTCTGAAGTAGATATATGCATTCATGACAGTTTCTCTTTAATCCTTTCGTGAACAGAGGTCAGAGAGATGCATGGATGCCCAGACCAAATTTAGCAGCATAAGAATCTGCTGTAGAAGTGGACATTCGGTCTAATTGCCTACCTAAATAGCTTCTACATTTTTTTTTCTAAGGGCATATTAGGCTTTTATGTGGTACAATGCTTTAACAATAAACCCTGGTCAGATTTTAACAAATTTTGACAAATGAACAAAAATGTGAATTCATTGGTATTTTTTTTTTTTAAAGTATTCCTTAAAATGTTGTATTGCTTTCTCTGTACACACAGAAAGAAGCAACACTGATAGCTGCATCGTGAAAGGTATGTTTATTAAAAGGAGAACTATGAGAGGAGTGATTTCCACTCACCTCATAGTTCTAAGCCAACCTGCGACAATGAGACTGTCACAGGTCGGCTCAGTAGATCGGGAGGTGAGAGAACACATACCGTCGCTCGCTCACTTCTCAATCCTGTCACGGCTCTCTGCCGTGACAGGGGGAGGGGCTGGATTCCCCTTTCCCCGCTCCGATCTGCCAGTGCTGACTGGCGGAACGGACGGGGGAGGGGGCAGGTACAGATGGCTCTGCCTCTAGATAGGCAGAGCCAGCTGTCACTCACGCAGCTGGGCGGATCCCGTCATGTAAGTCGGGATCCGCTCCAGGTGCGGCGTCTCAGTATACTGAGCTTACGGTAACGGGAGGATGCTAGTTTGTGTCCTCCCGTTACCCCAAGGAGAACTATGGGGAAAAACACTGACCCCATAGTTCTCCTTTAACAAACCTCATGTGATCCCTATGCCATAGCTGATATTGATCACATGATCAGAAACCACACTGATTGCACTGCAGCAGGCTCCTAGATTTACAATAGAACATAGACTGACATGTTCAGGAAAGTTAATCTACATCCTGCTGTCATGAAAAGGTAAACTGGATACCTTATATGATTTGTATATGTGCCCAGGAACATTTTATTTATTATGATCTGGGTGGATCAAAATAGTCTTTTGTAACGATGAGATTGATTACTTTTTAGGGTAAAAATATTAGTTGTCCTTCTGGCAGAGAGCCACAGGTGCAGCATACAGCCTGGCTGTACATGAATATGCCAGCATTTAAGGAGCATGGGAGTAAGTGCTCATGTACAAGAGCCCTTACAGGGAGTTATGATGCAAACAACAATGCTAGTGAAAGAACTTACAGAAAATACATCTACAGAACTTAAAATAAGCTTCACCAGAATATAATATATTAGGCAAGTATCATGAAACAGCGGGCATCAAAAGGATTCCCGAACATACCATGTTTTTTAGATATAAAATTTGTGGCACAAGATTGGCAGGCATCTGCTTATGAAATTTAGAGGTTGCCATTGGAGATCCCACTTTCCAACTGTATAGACAGGCTATGTTCTTGATGCCTAACTGTCACAAGGCGCATGTCAACTTGCTCTCCAATGCTTCTCAATGGGGCAAAGGGTCCTGCTGTCGCGGGGCGTGTGTCGCTACAGCAGGACCCTTTTTGGAGCGGATTTAGCCGTGATTCAAGCTTGCTCAATGCAAGCATTTGCGCGATATCGCACAAAATGCAAATCGCTCAATGTGAACGGGGCCTAAGATGAATTCCGAGCGCACTCACAGCATTTGGAACTCTTTTATTCATACTTCAAAGACTAAAAACAATTAGAAGACCTGGCCACCGACCTTTTCTCATGTAAGCTGTATGCTTTCTCAAGGCATTTAGACCCCATTCACACTGAGCGGATTGCCGCGCGATATCGCGAGAAGTCGCCGGCCAATGATTTTCAATGGAGCCGTCTTCATGTACTGCTCTGTGTCGCCCGTCTCTCGTCGCGGTCGCAAGTGGCTTCTACAGGACCCTTTTTTCGGTGGATTCGGTGGATTTTGCGCGATTTTTAGATTTTTTTTATGCAGCCCGACAGTGAAGGTCGCGATACCGAAAGTCGTGCTATCCCGGCCGCGCGGATCCGGCCAAAAGGTAGGTCGCTTAGTGTGAATGGAGCCTTAGGCTTTTTTTTGTATTGCCTTTAAGCCCGCATTCACACAACTAACAGCTGCGTGCACAGCGACTCCGTGCTGCGTGTGATTGCAGGCCGTATCAGGCCGCTTCCAGGAAGGAAAGGTGCTGCGTGTGATTGCAGGCAGCAGCCTGTTCTTCTCTATGGGAGTACGCCACCGTATGCTCACCTGAACTGCACGTCCGTGCGGGTGTCCCCGCTCGGCGCAGACAGGATCCATCCTGTCTGCGTACGAGTACGGACACCCACACCTGCACGGACGTGCAGTTCGGGTGAGCGTACGGCCGCATACTCCCATTGAGAAGACCAGGCTGCTGCGTGCAATCACACGCAGCACCTTTCCTTCCTGGGAGCGGCCCGATATGGCTGTGCACGCAGCACGGATCGGTACGGGCCAATAACATTTTATTATTTCCAGCTGTTGAAACATCCAACCTCTTAGATCGAGTCAGTTCTGATACATGTTTAAATGAATGCAAAGTCCACAAATGCAATACTACCAGTGAAAATCAGGAAAGAGTGATAATGATGACCCACAGGTGAGCTGGTTACCAGTTACTCTCATTGTGTCGTATTATAGTGTATCCATGCAGATTCATTGTTTTAGTCATTTCTGTCATGTTTCACAAATATATGAAAGACATTCATTTCACCCTTTATTTGACTTAGTATTTCTGAAGTCTTAGTATGCTATATTAAGGTCTGACAGTTGCTGCACTGCCAACCTTCTGAAACTATGCTGATTGTAAATTAATTAAAAGAAATTGAATTCACAATTTAAATACTTTGTATGTTAAATATCACAGCTAAGCAGAAAACTTTTTTGTTTAGCATAAAAAAACTTGATTAAACTGTATATCACTTCATACATACATATATTAGCTCTCTCAGTGGCTCTGTCACAAGTATCTTTAAGAAGATTACACACGTGTCTTGTTGCATTGGTCCTGTACAAACAAAAAAAGTGCCTTATTCAGTTTATACATCTACCACTAGAGTGTGGTTCTGAATATGATAAATGGTTTTATAATGTAATATTTTTTTTTCATCACAAACAGTACTTACATGAAATAACAATGGTTTACATAAGCCCAAGATATATAGTATTTTGTTTGTATAATATCATACACGAAGTAGCTAAATTCTAGGCAAAAGATCGGGGCATCCAATTTTCCCCCCCTTTTTTTATTTTTTTTACTTATCAATTTTACATTGTTTTACCATTTTTATTTTATTATTTTTTTTACTTTTTTCACTTAACTTTATTGCTATCACACAGGGGATAACATGCCCCTGTGTGATAGCATTCGGAGGTGACAGGCTCTCTTTATGAGCCTGCCCTCCAATACAGAAGATACAGCACACATATGCTGTATCTACTGTACAGCTCAGGTTGTGACAGCTGACACAGGAGCGCTGCGAGTACAGCAGTGTCAATATCTGATAGGTTTTCTGATTTGCCAGCAGTCTACTCTTTTTTTTTTTATAATCAGCTTTATCCAGGATCACCATTTCTTCCCCTTTATCCACAGGTCTAATCATGATATATTTTCTTTTCTCTAAACTTTTTATGCCTTTAGGCCCTGTTTTTCCCTGTTATACCCTCAGTTGTGTCTATATTCTTTCATATTGACTGTCTGTCTGTATCACAAGGTGTTTAGCACAACGGGCACTCTGAAGCACAGAGTCAAAACACGCTGAGTTCCCAATAGCCTGATCAATCCAGCATGTGTAATCCACTTTAGTCAATCTTCCTCCACAGTGTAAAGTTTGGTGGAGGGGGAATTATGGTGTGGGGTTGTTTTTCAGGGGTTGGGATGGTCCCTTAGTTCCAGTGAAGGGAACTAATAAGGCATCAGCATACCAAGACAATTTGGACAATTTCATGCTCCCAACTTTGTGGGAACAGTTTTGGAGATGGCCCCTTTCTGTTCCAACATGACTGCGTGCCAGTGCACAAAGCAAGGTCCATAAAGACATGCATGAGCGAGTTTGGGGTGGAGGAACTTGACTGGCCTGCATAGAGCTTTAGGATGAATTAGAGCGGAGACTGCGAGCAAGGCCTTCTTGTTCAACATCAGTACCTGACCTCACAAATGCGCTTCTGGAAGAATGATCAAACAATCCTATAGACACACCTCTAAACCCTGTGGACAGCCATCCCAGAAGAGTTGAAGCTGTTATAGCCGCAAAGGGCGGGCCAACTCAATATTGAACGCTACGGACTAAAACTGGGATGCCATTAAAGTTCATGCGCGTGTAAAGGCAGGCGTACCAATACTTTTGGCAATATAGGGTGTAATACAAAATAGTAAACTAAACATGAGATTGTAGTCCATCATGGGAGTGAGCTTGGAGAGTGGCTACCTTGCAACACACACAAGGACCATGGGGAATACAGGTATCTACCCTCCAAACGGAAGAATAATGTTAGCAAGAATTCAGAGATTATTTGAGGATTTACAGCTGAGTGATGCACAAATAAGGTAAATTTTTATTAATACTTTGGGTACTTGAATGCATTTTTAAGATTTAGGTTTAGTGTCACTTTAGGAAGTGCTGCCTTTGATCCATTAAGTTCGAAGTCACTGTGGGTCCCAAAGCGGTGAAATTTGGAAAATAAAGAAGGTAATCTGATGTGTGGCTTTTGAATGTAAATAAGGAGATCATCAGCATTTAGGCATCATTTATGATAAAAAAGGGGGGGTTGTATATTGTGTATGGATTAATATATTCTTAATGGCTTGGGCAAGATGTTCAATCACAACAACAAGCAGAAGGAGGGATAGGGGACAGCCTTGTCTTGTGCCATTGAAAACAGCTCAAAACAAAATCAGTTGATTAGGATAGAGGTAGTAGAGGAATAATATAAGGGCATCATTTTGATGATACAATTGTTGCTCAGTCCTGTTAGTTGCAGCATTAGGTTTAAGAAGTTCCAGTTAACTCTATTGAATGCTTTATTAGCATAAAAGGATAGATGGCAAGTCGGAAGATTGTGCGTATGGGCATAGGATTTGGTAAATAGGTTTGGTAGGGTTATCCTTAGCTTCCCAGCTCAGTACAAAGTCTTACTTGTTTGTTGTTTATGATCTCTGGCAGGGAGGGAAATAAATACTTTGCTAAAATGTTCACAAATAATTTAAGGTCTATGTTTAGAAGTGATATAGATCTTTACTTCAGGTGGGGGGTCCATCTGGGCTGGGACTTTTTTAAAGTGTATTAAACCCTGACACGTCTTTTTAAATAGTGAATCCAGATCAAACAAAATATACCTTGCTCAGCAAAGTATTTCTTAAAAATTTTGCTCCAACACTTACAGCCATAATGTTTACAAACAGCTAAATCCAATCTGCATGGCTTTCCTGAACTTTGTATCTAGTACAAGATCACAAGGAACAGCACAGTCTCCAACAGCTGCCATCTAAGGGAGAAGGAAGGCTGGAGGAGCAGGGAGCAGCGGAGTGGCTTGCACTGCTGTGCCTGTGTGTTTATGGAGACACACACACCGATTACTAACACATGTGGCTCCGTAGCACCCTGCAAGAGAAAGGAGCCACCCTAAAACAGAATATCAGGGCCAGTACTCAGGGTGTTGGAAATGCAACAGCACATTCTGATGTACTGCAGTATATGCAGTGCAGTGCTAGTCTCTATGTGCATGCTTATCTATCTATGATACACAAAACTTTTTTTTTCCCTCTGTTTCTTGTACAATGCCATATTAATGCATGTATTGTTTTTCTATGCAAGTAAAACTTAATTCAGCATTCCTCAAGATCTCAGCTGATTCTGCAGGAAAGTAAACTTTTTAAACATCAAAGAGCAACATCTATTGTAGGTGATTTAATCAGGAATTGAAATACAGTAATACCTTGGTTTATGAGCATTATTCGTTCGGAAGCATGCTTGTAATCCAAAGTTCTTGTATATCAAAGCAAATTTCCCCATAGGTAATAATGGAAATTCAGATGATTCGCGCCACAACTCAAAAATATTCATATAAAAACGAATACAATACTGTAAAATCATACTGTACAAAATATAAAGAAAAATAAACCAATTACAGGTACCTTCGTGGATGGTGTGAGGGAGACGAGAGAGGAGGATTATTGTGTAGGACGACTTTCACCATCACTAACAGAATCACTGCTTTTTCATTTCATGAAACCTTAACAAGGAATCTATCCAATGACACTTGATTTTGCCTCCTTTTGAGGATTTCGTGGAAATGTGACATTGCATTTTCGTTAAACAGATTAATCGCTCGCACTGCTACAGCCTTATTCGGGTGGTGCTTTTCTACAAAATGTTGCACTGTTTCCCACATTTGACACATCTCGATAATCTTATTTGAAGTGAGGGATTCCTTCGCCTTATTCTCCTCCTCCTCCTCCGCAGACGAGAACCCGTCCATAACCTCTTGCTGTTGCTCGCGATGCAGATGCATCAGTTCGTCAGTGGTCAGCTCCTGGCCATGTTCCTCCACCAGCTCTTGAATGTCATTCTCATTCATCTCCAGTCCCATGGTGTTCCCCAAGGACACAATTTCCTCGACAACTGGCGACTCCTGTTCATAAGTAGGCCCCTCTAATCCATGTCCAAAAACGCAATCAGTCCACAGTTTTCTCCAAGCAGAATTGAGGGTTCTTTTGGTTACCCCCATCCCAGGCTTCATCGATGATCTGGAGACAGTTCACGATGCGAAAATGATTTTTCCAAAACTCTGAGGGTAAGGTTTGTTCCTTCGGTCACCTCGAAGCATCGCTGAAATAGTGCTTTGGTGTAAAGCTCTTTAAACTTGGAAATGACTTGTTGATCCATTGGCTGGAGGATTGGATTGGTGTGTGGAGGAAGAAACTTAACCCTAATGAACTCGAATTCCTCCAGTAAGTTGTCATCAAGGCCTGGAGGATGAGCAGGAGCATTACCCATAACCAGCAATGCTTTGAGTGGCAGATTCTTTTCTAAAAAGGTATTTCTTCACTGCAGGACCGAAGACCTCGTTGATCCACTCAACGAACAAGATACGAGTGACCCAAGCCTTGATGTTGGACCTCCACATAACATTTAACTGGCTCTTCTGCACCTTGCATTTCTTGAAGCTCGTGGATTCTCAGAATGATACGTGAGCAGGGGCTCGACTTTGAAATCCCAGCTTGCATTAGCACAAAACAAGAGGGTGAGACGGTCTTTCATGGGCTTGTGACTGGGCATTGCATTCTCTTCTTCTGTAATGTAGGTCCTCTTTGGCATCTTTTTCCAAAAAAGCCCCGTCTCATCGCAGTTAAAAACTTGCTCCGCCAGGTAACCTTCGAAAACCATGAGCTTCTCGAACTCGATAGCGAACGCCTCAGCTGTCCTGGTGTCCGAACTTGCAGCCTCTCCGTGCCTCACAACACTATGGATGCCACTTCTCCCCTTAAAATTATCAAACCATCCCCTACTTGTCTTGAAGAGTTCTTTGTTTTCTGTCAACGTACTTGGACCTGGCAGTTTACCTATGAGGTCGGTGTACAAGGCCTTTGCCTTCTCACAGATTATGTTCTCACTCACAGTATCACCTGCTGGTTACTTCTCATTTATTCAAACCAGAAGCAACTTTTCTACATCTTCCAGAACACGTGGCCGTTGCTTTGATATTCTTGTGACTCCTTTTGCTGCCTCTACCCCCCTTTTTATTTCTTTAATATTGTGCAAATGATCGACGCAGACTTCGTATAAAATCTTGCAATTTCGATCACTCGTATACCTCGTTCGTACTTCGCAATGATTTCATTCTTAACTGCCGCCGTAATAATCTCCTTCTTACCGCCTTTCTTTTCAGCCCTTTTCTGCATGGGGGCCATTGTATACACTTGCACGGATGTTGACTACAGTTGACTGAGATGATCACCCACAATCCCTGTGATCAGCATCACGTCTGGCGTCACATCCTGCTCGTATTGCAAAACATCGCTCGTCTATCAAGGCCAAATTTTTCAGAAATGTTTGCTTGTCTCGCGGAACACTCGAAAACCAACATACTTGTATACCAAGGTATTATTAACGTAAAAAAGGTTTTTAGACTACAGTATCAATTTAAGGACTTAAAAGAAAGTAAGAACTCCACCTCTGATAGTGGGAAGTCAAGGGAGGAGGAGGTCTAAGAGTAGATAACAGGGGGGCCGGTTCTGTGGATACTGACTGGGTGAAAGTGGATGGGTTTGGGAGCAAGCTAAGTTGTAGTTGAATTCAGTGGAGATTCCTTTTAAGACTTAATCTCAAGAAAGATATAATGACCAGAGGTGTCAATGAGTGGGTTTAGTACTTTTGGACAGAAGGATTTGTGAAAGGCTATGGAAACAGCTTTAAATGTGGCCAAGGGGTAAGTACTATCATTTCAGGTATTGAAAATTTTTGAATTAAAGTGACACTAAGCTCAGGAGTTAAATCTTAAAAATGCATTCAAGTACCATAACTATTAACAAAAATGTAACTTATCTGTGTATCACTCGGCTGTAGATCCTCAACTAATCTCTGAATTTGTGCTGACACTGTCCTTCCTTCTGGAGGGTGGATACTTTTGTTCCCCATGGTCCCTATGTGTGTTGTAAAGTAGCCACCGAGCCAAACTCCCTCCCATACAAACCCATTACAAATCAGTAAACAAAATTTGAGATAGTAGTCTATCACGGGAGTAAGCTTGGAGCAGTGGCTACTTTACAACAGTGTTAATTTTGACAGCAAATTACAATTTAGTTTTAGTCATATTTTAGTCATCTGAATTGTTTTTGTTTTAGTCAACTAAATATCATATTTTGGATACCCAAAAGTCCTGCAAGGTCAGGTCTAGGAAGGGATAAGGGAAGTAGAAAAAAAAAGTAAAAAGAGGTAGAGTACTGAAAGTATAGACAACTGATCAAAGGTGCAGCAAACCAGCTGTAATGACTAAATTAGTGTAGTAAACAGTAAAGATTGCCACCTAGTGGCCATATACAAACATGACAGTAAAATAACTGATCTATGCGAACATTTTCTAAAAATAACATTTCAGTGCACAAATGGGCACAGATGGCCCTGGTTGCAGAAAACGTGGAAGTCACTAAGGTGGCTTCTGTTCGTTGGTTATACAGGACAAAAACGGAACAAGCTAAGGGGCAGAGCAATTTTCTACATATATAAAAGTGAATATAGATAATATGTTCCACAAGGTCAATAGAGTAAAAACTGTAAACATTTTCAACAAATAATGAATGAAAAAATCAGTCTTAGGTACAGGTCAGACCAAAGTGACCATGTCTCGGAATTTCATAGCAGTACGATAACCAATTCAACAATATACATGCAGGTGAGCCACATGATACAATAAAAATGGCTCCCAACATCAAGCTACAAGAAGAAAAAGAAAATGTGGAAAAGCAGCAGCATCAGCATAATTAGCGATATATCAAGTGGCGAGAAGGATTCCAGCTAAAGTGCAAACATTAGATAACATGAAGGTAGCGAGACATGCAACTATTGAACAAAGAAATGATCAAGTGTTGTGATCGTGGCATAGAGAGGATTGTGGGCTTCTTGGATTGTTGCTGCCAGCAAGGTTTCAGAGACCAGTCCAGAATAACAACTTGAGGTAATGCAAGCTTGCCTAGAAAGGTGGGGAGGTATCCCACAGTGCGAAAAAAAGTGGTTTTGCTCTCATGGTGAGCAGTAAGTTGGAATGGGAATCCCCAGTGGTATTTAATGTTCTCGGGATTTAAGGGTATTCAACAGAGGTTTGAGTGCTCAACACATAGTTGAGCACTCATAGTTGAGAGCTTCTGTCTGGATAAGTCCGGCAGAAGGGAGATTTGCATCCTTGGTTCTCGTTGCCTGTAAGATTTTCTCCTTAATCTTATAAAAGTGTATTCTGCAAATAACATCAGTGAAATGGGCTGGGACAGGGTTTCTGGGGGTCAAGGGCCCTGTGAATCATATCTATTTCAATAGATAATCTTTAGGTTGTTGCAATAGCTGATTAAACATTGTGGCAGCTTCAGGTGCAATGTTTTTAAACTTGATAGATTCTGGAAGGCCGCGTAGCCTTATATTATTCCCCCAAGAAATCCTGTTGGTAGATTTATTGCTGGAGGAGAAGAGTGCGTTCATTAAGACAAGTTTCATGTGTATGCAGCCAGTCAGTAGGAGTATTAGAAGAATCTTCAAGTTCCTCTAGTTTGGTTCCTTCATCCTTTTTTTTAAATCAGGAATCTCCTGCTTATAAGAATTCACTAAGCAAGTCACAAAGAACTCAAAGTCAAGTCCGGTACAGAGAGGGATTTAATGTATGTTTCCATGTCCCAACCATCATGGGAGCTAGGAGACACCTGTGAAAGCATTCCAGATCTGGTAGAGGGTCTTCAGATCCCTTGGGGACAGGTGAGCATTGTTGCTGCAGCCGAGTCAGGTGGCACTGCAGGAGATTATCTGGACACCATCTTGCAAAAATACTGCCCGATATCACTCAACCAATCCGGCCTTTGCTGCTCCCGTCTTTCCTTGTGCTGCTACCTACTCATCAGTGCTGCTAAAGAGCCACTCGTGTCATTGGGAACAGAAAGAAAACTCATAAGGAGCCAGAACTAGAGCCGAGTACATTTCACTGTGCCATGCACCAAAAAACGCCCCTTTATTATACTTTAATGGTTTTATGCTATGTGCCCTTTTCAAATCTGCCTCCTGAGCACACAGTAGAAACAGAGCATTTCTGGGCATATTTACAGTTTTGGAAGTTTTCCTGATTTCATCTGTGAAGAAAAGGCACTTGTGACCATAATTTAGTAATTAAATTAGTAATGCGGTAATTTAGTTATGGTTCATGCAATAAGGTGAGGCCTCTTCCTTGTGCAACATCTCATGCACTAGAAGGATTTGTGGTGGCAGTACACAGTGAATACCTGCATCTATGGTGGTCACACAATAAATGGTGTTGCACATTGTTGATTGATTTCGCTTTATTTTTATGTGTACATTGAAGGATTGGTTGTTCCCTTTTTTGCACACATTAAGGGCACGGCAGTGGACTAGCTATATGTACTTTGGACACATTCTTAAAGAAGAACTATGAGGTGAGTGCTTTTCACTCACCTCATAGTTCTAGCCAACCTGTGACAATGAGACTGTCACAGGTCGGCTCAGTAGATTCGGGAAGTGAGTGAACACATACCGGTGTTCGCTCACTTCTCGATCCTGTCACGGCTCTCTGCCATGACAGGGGGAGGGGCTGGATTCCCCCCTCCGATCCACCAGCGCTGACTGGCGGAACGGACGGGGGAGGGGGCGAGTACAGCTGGCTCTGCCTCTAGATAGGCAGAGACAGCTGTCACTCACGCAGCTGGGCGGATCTCGACATCGATTTTGGGATCCGCTCCGGAGTCTCAGTATAGATCGGGCCCAAGACTGGAGGACCAAGCAGTTCGTCTCCCTAAATGGCGGGGATGTCAGTCAGACTAGGAGACGGACCGCCCGGTCCTCCAGTCTTGGGCCCGATCTAAACGATCACACATATCCACTGTTTGCCGACAGCCTGACGGCACTAACATCCTCAGTGTACAGCCTGTTCGTACACATGGCTGCATGACGCTCCCTCCAGTCAATAACAATACTTAAGTGGTCCAGCTAAAGGAGTCTTTCGTGACCTCAAGCTGCCAACATCATCCATTCTTCACGGACAGGGAACCGCCACATCCATCTAATAGTGAGTCACTGATTCCTAAATTTTGCAGATACAATTTCCATGCATTTACACTGCAATCCATTCATGAACCGACCTAACAAGTATCATACATTTCTGGGTTGTAGTGCTCCTTCTTTGTCTTTTCCATATCTATATACAGGGTTCCTCTCCCTGTTTTAGAAGCTTGCTCACCCTAAACCGCCAACAGTCACCACCATAGTAGTGCGCTTGACAACGATCCTGTCACGGCTCTCTGCCATGACAGGGGGAGGGGCTGGATTCCCCCCTCCGATCCACCAGCGCTGACTGGCGGAACGGACGGGGGAGGGGGCGAGTACAGCTGGCTCTGCCTCTAGATAGGCAGAGACAGCTGTCACTCACGCAGCTGGGCGGATCTCGACATCGATTTTGGGATCCGCTCCGGAGTCTCAGTATAGATCGGGCCCAAGACTGGAGGACCAAGCAGTTCGTCTCCCTAAATGGCGGGGATGTCAGTCAGACTAGGAGACGGACCGCCCGGTCCTCCAGTCTTGGGCCCGATCTAAACGATCACACATATCCACTGTTTGCCGACAGCCTGACGGCACTAACATCCTCAGTGTACAGCCTGTTCGTACACATGGCTGCATGACGCTCCCTCCAGTCAATAACAATACTTAAGTGGTCCAGCTAAAGGAGTCTTTCGTGACCTCAAGCTGCCAACATCATCCATTCTTCACGGACAGGGAACCGCCACATCCATCTAATAGTGAGTCACTGATTCCTAAATTTTGCAGATACAATTTCCATGCATTTACACTGCAATCCATTCATGAACCGACCTAACAAGTATCATACATTTCTGGGTTGTAGTGCTCCTTCTTTGTCTTTTCCATATCTATATACAGGGTTCCTCTCCCTGTTTTAGAAGCTTGCTCACCCTAAACCGCCAACAGTCACCACCATAGTAGTGCGCTTGACATTTTGTCTGTTTTTATAGATCTCTGGTACTACTTTGCACCAGGAACGGTGGTGGCTGGGCGCGCCCTGCAGATGCCTCATCCTTCCCTCGCATGGCACTCCAGATTGCCTACATGCCCAGAACGGGTAAGTACTATACCACAGGGCTCCCTCTTAGATCATCAGGGCACACACAGGTACACACACGCATGTCCATGTCATCTTGCTAGGGAAGTTTTATGAAGATAGTCTCCTGGAATGTTAAGGGGATGCGCTCCCCACATAAAACGTAATATGATTCTGAGACATATTAAAAGCTTAGATGCGGATGTGGCGTTGCTACAGGAAACCCACTTAAGGGCGGAGGATGTAAACCGTCTTAAAAAACTCTGGGTGGGGAAGCTTTTGATTCTCCCTCGGAGGGACGAAAGGCGGGTGTGGTGATTCTGCTGCACAGGAGACTCCCATACCAGGTGGTCAGAGTTTAACGAGACGACGAAGGAAGGATGCTTACGATATATCTAAAGTATTTCGAAGTGGAGTTGGCGATTTCAAACGTATATATGCATAATTCGCCAACCAACTCTCACTTCCAACAGCTGTCCTCCTGGCTAGCAAAAACTACCAATCTGTACCACCTGGTGGGGGGGGGAGATTTTAATTGCACTATGAATCCCCTAGAGGACAGAAAAAGAACAACCCGTATCACCCAATCCTTACAGACCCCGCGATCAGGTTCTCAATCCTTGCTGGCAGAGCTGGCGTCGGCCTTGGGACTACATGATCTTTGGAGAATAATGCACCCCCTAGACATTGAATTTACCCATTTCTCCAGGACAGTTTTGCTCGCCTGGACTATCTATTTGGTACAAACCCCTTGCTGTAAACGATCAAGGCCTCTGACCTTCACAAAATAGTCATATCTGACCATGCCCCCATATCGATAGATCTCTCTATTGCACCAAGGATAGCTAATACTATTCTATGGCGTTTCCCTGGGTACCTTAAAAATAACGAGGATTTCTGTCAATTCCTCCGATCTTCCTGGCAGGAATATGCAGAAATCAATAGCCAACATGTTGAGCCCCCTGCATTGTTCTGGGAAGAAGGAAAAGGCTTGCCTAAGAGGCAGGATCATGTCGTATACGGCCGCCTATAGGAAAAAAACAGTGAACGCCTTCAAGGAGGCCAGTCCGGCGGTTCGACTGGCACAGAGACGGTGGATAACCGACTCGGACCAGGCCACGAAAACACTCTGGGAACAGGCCAAACAGACGTTTGACCTATGGGCGGACAGAGATGAATGCATGAAAACCTCATATATGGACCTCACGTTTCACAAATTTGGGAACAAGGCGGGGAAACTCATGGCTAGACTGGTTAACGGTAGAAATTCCCCATCACATATCTTTGTGCTGCAGGATAAGACGGGTTCACTCCTGACAGACCCGATAGCTATAAACAGGGCCCTTGAGGAATATTTCACTTCGCTATATAGCAAAGATGATATGGACAGGGTAGAAGCGGATACATTTTTAAGCCAGGTAGAACTACCCACAGTGCTGGAGGAGCAGAGCCACATGTTAAACGCAGATATTACCCTGGGGACATAGAAACGGTTGTACAATCTTTGACGGGAGGCAAGGCTCCCGGGCCGGATGGGTTCACTGCTGAATTCTTTAAGATTCTAAAGGAAGATATCACAGGCACATTACACTCTCTATATAACCACATGTGGTAGGAGGTCGCTTACTTCCACACAGGGAGGGAGGCGTACATTAAACTTTTGCCTAAGCCGGGAAAGGATCCTACCAATCCGGGTTCATACCAACCTATCTCACTTATAAATGTGGACGCAAAGATCCTATCAAAAATACTTGCAGGCAGGCTGGCTGAGGTTATGCCTCATCTCATACACCATGCTCAAGTAGGGTTTGTAAGGGGAAGAGCGGCGGTATTGAACCTGAGGAGGGCCATACTGGCCCTGGAACAAGCAAAAGCATTTCCCGCACATGAGTTTGCCATGGTGACTCTTGATGCGGAAAAGGCATTCGATAACGTAAACCTGGATTGGCTATTTTTGGTCATGACAAGGCTGGGGATAAACAGTAGGTTTCTTTCCCTGCTTCGCAAAATGTACTCCTCTCCTACAGCGCAGATATGGACCCAGGGGGGCCTTTCCCAATCTATTAGTCTCAGCAAAGGAACCCGGCAGGGATGCCCCATATCCCCCCTACTGTTTAACCTGGTGTTGGAGCCGCTGGTCAGATATGTCATACAGACGGACACGATTCAGGGAATACCGATTGGCAAAGAAGAACTCCGGATTTCCCTCTTTGCTGACGATATACTGCGGTTCACTGCACGACCTAGGGAAAACGTAAGGAACATTCAAGACCTCTTTGACACTTTCAGCACATTTTCAGGGTTCCGCATCAATTACTCAAAAAGTGAGATACTGCCCCTAGCGGGACTATCCTCCTCAGCGTGGGACAACTCCTCAGCCTTTACAGTGGCGCGCCGGGACATCACCTACCTGGGAATCAAAGTAGGTAAAATGCCGTCCACGATATATAACCTGAATTTTCCTCCCCTTATAGACAAGATAGTGCAAGGAGAGATGGAGGGGTTTGCCCCTATCAGTTTTTGGGAGAATACACCTAGTGAAAATGACAAGCTTTGCGAGACTACTATATCCCTTACAGACGGTTCCCTTACTATTGAAACATAAGGATAGTCAACATCTCAATAAAGGCAATGGTCCAATTCATATGGTGCAATAAAGCCCGA
>NW_017307497.1:369747-371587 GCF_000935625.1 Nanorana parkeri
GGTGGGGGGGGTGTCAAACTTCCCTAATGTTAGGCTATATAATTTATCGTGCCTGCTGCGCCATGCTGAGGACTGGCTCACGGAAAGCTTGCGGTATTCCAATATGGAGCTAGAGGCGGCTCTGGTACATCCATTGGACTTGCGAGCCGTACTGCATTGTAAATTGTCGAAGCTGCCAGGAACACGGCGCCATCACTTGTTAATAAGTGACACGGTCCTGGCGTGGAAGGTGGTTAGACGCAGGTTGGGTCTCTCGCCTTATATATCACCAAGGTGCCCAATGCTGGGAAACCCTATGTTCCCTCAGGGCAATGATTACGCTGCTTACAAGTTATGGCGCAGGAAGGGGCTTACTCAACAAATGTTTCAGGGAGGTACCTACCGACCTATACCCTTCCCAGCATTGGCGCAGCAGTATTCATTGCCACCCTCCCATTTTTTGTATTACCTACAAAATGACAAAACATGGCGCATGCTCTCCAGCAACCCCAAAGTACTATTTGCATCTACGTTCCTGGACGTCCTTATAATCAAGAGGGAGATACTCTATTTCAGACATATACCCAGGGATGCAGCTAACCTACGTGGCCACTTTGTCATCCTCAAATGTTAAAGACTGGTCCAAGGATTTCCCGACTCCAAATCTGGTGGAGCACATTGTGGAGGGATACAATAAGATACGCAAACTGGTCACTAATGAGACATGGAGGGAGACCCAGTGTAAAATTATGCATCGGGCCTATGTGGCATACTTCCTCCCAACAACAACGCATCACCTAACATCACTGTGTCCAAAATGTGGACTTCCACGTCCCTCACTGGCCCACTGTTTTTGGACGTGCCCCTCAATGGTGCAGTTCTGGACTAGGGTTACTGCATATATTGCGACATTCTTGAAGTGGGACCAGGAAATTAACCCGCTGCTATACTTGTTTAGCGCCTCCGAATATTCAGCTGTAGAACCTCACTGTTCCACTCACAGAGGAAGAGACTGGTTGCACATTTGTCTGTTGGCTTCCCGGAGGAGTATAATGAGGGGATGGAATACCTCCTCCACCCCGCCAATCACCAGTGTCATTACGGAGCTGAAAGTTTTGTTTAACGGGGAAAAACTAGACACTGAAATGCACGTTGACGCACTTACTAAACAAAATTTCAAGAGATGGAAATATTTCTTAGAAGCATTGTATGATGGCACGGAGATAGCATCAATAATGCAACCTTTTAAATACTCAGCATGGTATCTCAAGGCGAAATTGACAAATGACTTGGGGGATGTGGAGGTGCCCTAACATGCAATGGTGCTATAGATAATTAGCGATTGTAACTAGACTGAAATGTTCCTAGGAGAAAGTATCGAAGTAGTATTAAAGCATAGGATAGCTAAAGTGAATATGGCAACCAGCTTGGGAATGTTGGGAATGTTTGATTGTTAACGTTGGAATATTCTGGTACAAGTGCCGAGATCGCTGTACGTGGTCTCACGTGATGTAAACTGTATATCTTGGCACAAAAGCTCAGAACCCTCAGGAGGGATGACCGTAAAAACAGAATATAGTTTGTGTTTTTAAAAAAAACCTAGTTAAACTTTCCTTATATGATCTAAATAAATTTGCTATAAATCAAAACAAATTGTATTCAAAGTAAAAAAAAAAAAAAGCTATACTCACCTGATCCTCTTAGACCAGTCCATCCAGCCTCTCTCCCCATCTAAGGTCCCATAAATCACAACATTCTATACACTGTGTACAGACATGAGAACCGCGAGGAACATTTCAAAGCTAGTATAGCCTAGACAAAAAGAGCAGTTAACCCTTGCAGTGAGGGGGGGGGGGGGGGG
>NW_017307497.1:371772-372782 GCF_000935625.1 Nanorana parkeri
AATCCCAAAAAAAAAAGGGAATTTACCCCTTGGTGGGAGGGGGGGGGGGGGTGTTGGCCCCACTCCAAGTGTTAATAAAAGTTTTGTACAGAGTTCTTCTTTAAATAAGAAAAATATACAAATTATTTTTATTGTAGCTTACTGGTTTATTAAGTCTTCATTTTCATTTATTACATCATGTAACTTCAGTCTCAACTTTTCATTTTCAATCTGAAAAAAAGTAATGTATGAAAAGTTATTTTCGAATACAATCAAATTACCATTTTTTTGCCCTTAAGATTTTTGTACTTGTAACATGTCTTATAATACATTGAGGGAAACAGGACAGTAGTAATTCATACACATTGGGTTTTACTGTATCGTTCAGGAGCTTCAGATTTGCTTTACAACCAAAAAAAACAATAAGACTACCCCATTTAACCCCATATTCAACCATCATGCCAATATACACTAGGCCAAGAACACAGAACCTGTGCCCCTCAATGGAACTGTCCTGTGTGTCTTTTAACCCTTTCGCTGCCAAGCCCTCCGGAACATTTTTCAAATCAGCTGGCCAAGCCATTTTTTAATTTTCTGCAATTTTTTCCTATTGATTTGATTTTCAACTGCTGCGTTGCTAGCGTTTGTAAAAGACCCCCCAAACCATATATTTTCTGAAAGCGCAGGCCCGGTAGAATAAAAAGATGGTGATACTAAATTTGTAGGCCCTGCGATAATTGTGCAAATGTTTCTCAAATTAATATTAAACCGATAAAAATACACAATTCAATTGTTAAAACACACCAAAATCAGTATCCGTGCACAAAAAAAAATATTTTTTGACTAAATCTAAAAGATAAAACTGTATTGAGTTAATAAATAACAAATATTAGCAAATTTGTAATTGCGCCTTTTTGCGAAAAGGTAAAAAAATGAAGGTATGCAAAACTGTAAATAATCGACTTATGTAAAAAATTGTTTTGGTGTTTGTGTTGTGATAAAATGATACAGGTGTATATTTAATTGCAACA
>NW_017307497.1:373271-386909 GCF_000935625.1 Nanorana parkeri
CGCTGATGACAGCTATTAATTTAAAGGGGACAGTCTGCTGAACAGTTATACTATAAGCTGATGGTCGCTAAAGCGACCATCAGCTTATAGTAGAACTGTAAATGCCAGGTCCGTATGGCATACTGACCTGGCCAGCTGGAAGCACTTTTGTAGGTCCGTATGCCATACGTCCTTGGCAGCGAAAGGGTTAACCACCTTCCGTCCATGGCCGTTTGTGAACGCCCGGACGGAAGTCTGCTAGGAGCGGGAGGGTGTCTTAAGACGTGCGGCACTCAGCGCGCACACGAGAGGGGAAACTGTGAGCATGTAAACAGCCAGCGATGGCTGTTTACATACAAGCGATCAGGAGTCTCTAGAGACGCCCAAACGCTTGCAGGAGCTGCGGGTGTGCGGCCTCTCCCCCCCCCAGACACCCATGTCCCGCCGTCTCCTCGTCGCCGCTGCCGGTCCGTGACACGATGTGACTGGTGCGGCTGGGACCAGCACGGCGACGCTCTAACAGCAGATCAAAGGGAGATCATTACTCGATTTCCCTTTGATCTCTCTTCCTGTCCCCGAATGCAGGAAGTGATGTATATTACGCTTCATCAGCTTCTGTGGGGGTCCCTAGGTGACATCAGAGGTCTTGGAGACCCCTGATGTATCCATAAAGAGGACATGTTTGGTGAACTGGCTATTACATAGGGGATTTCTTAATCCCCTATGTGATAGCAATAAAGTTGTGTAAAAAAATTACAGCATTAAAAAAATAAAGAAAAGTTTAGGGGACTTCCTTTTATTCAGGGACCGTGCTGGCCGACATGCTCCGACATGGAAAGGGATCCCACTCTGGCCCCACTGGGCTTCTGGCGCCATTTTCAACGTACCCACTTCCTCGCTACTCTTCCGCACCCCGTGGCGATGACGCGCTCTCTCACAACTTTCGAACAGGAGTGCACCTCCCCGGGACACTTGCCTAGAGCCCTCTCGCTGTGTTACCAGTTGCTCATTGCCCCGGACTGTGATCTCCCTTTGCCATTTATGGCAGCATGGGAGAGGGACTTGGGACTTACCTTTTCTCCAAGTGACACCTCGAGAATCTTGCAGCTATCCCTGAAGTCCTCCATCAGCAATCGCTATCAGGAATCAGGGTACAAAATACTTACTCGATGGTACCGTACCCCCAGTAGGTTACACAAGATATTTCCTGACTCCAGTGACGGCTGCTGGAGATGCGGCTCCTCCCCTGCGGGCATGTTCCACATTTTCTGGTCCTGTCCATCGCTTCAAGAGTTTTGGTCCAAAGTCCACTCCATCACTCAGAGGTTCTCGATCTCCGACATCCCCAAGGTCCCCTCATTTTTCCTGCTTCACCTTGCCGCTGGCTCTCTGCTGAGCTACAAACGGTCCTTGGTGATCCACCTTGTCAATGCGGCTAGAGCATGTATCCCGGCCTTGTGGAAACAGGTCACTCCTCCCACCGTGAAGCTATGGCTCAGCAGGGTTAGTGACATCAGGCAGATGGAGGACCTAACCAGCTCCCTAAAGGGAACGTGGACTCGATTTAACTATACTTGGTTCGAGTGGGACGAGTTCTCATCCTCCCCGGAATACTTGAGCCTCCTGGACTGAGACTGCAGAGGTGCCCTACTCTCTTTCTCCCTTTTTCTCCTGTTGTTTATCTCTTCTCACTGCCCTGGATCTATCCCGTCCTCTCCCTCCCTAGAACTCCCCCATCTGTCCTCCCTTTTGTACCCTAGAAAACTGGTGACAGGCACAGTTGGCCTCACCGATCTCCTCACTTGAATTAGGTATGTGAATGTACGATTACAAACCGCAATGACGTCCCCTTGTTTATATGGCTCAGCGGCAGGGAGGTCCACCCATGACGGATTCATAGGCTCTCGTCCCCGTGTTGGAGATATACCTAATAGTCATATGTTTGATTTATGTCGGCACCCCCATGGGGGCGGTGGCCCTGACGGATGCCATTTTGCTGATTGTTTGTAACAATTTATCCTCTTACTTTCATACGTCTGACTGTATCTCATATGTGCTGTTGTATAAATAAAGAATTTATAAAAAAAAAATATATAAAAAAAAAAAGGTAAAAAAAATATTCACAAATAATACATTTTAAAAAAATAACACAAAAAATGTTTTAAAGTCCCCCGCCCCAGCCACATACACATGCGTCGGGTGCGCCTATGTACGAAAACGACGATTGCGCCCATTATGCAGCACGTTACATATTGCCGCGAACGTAGGAGTGAGAGCAATAATTTTAGGCCCACCAATCACTGATAACACTAAACTGATGAGCGGTAAAAACGTTTAAAGTGTCGCCTATGGCTAATTTTGGTTGCAGTCGTTTCCTGAAATTTTCCTGGCGCGCGCGCATTTTTAAAGGTTGACTTGTTTAGTGCCTATTTACCCGACGTGACCCCGTCTTTTATATTATACCAAAAAATTGGGGTGAAAATAAATGTTTCATAACATTTTATAGGGAAACATGTTTTTTTTCAACATTTAGGGTACTTTTTTTGTTATATAGTAAAAAATAAAACCCCCAGTGGTGATTAAATACCACCAAAAGAAAGCTCTATGTGTCCCCAAAAAATGGTATGAAATTCGTATCAGTACAGCGTTGCATGACAGAAAAAACGTCAAAGTACCGCAGCGCTGAATACTGAAAAATGGCCTGGCCAGGAAGGGGGTGAAACACCCCGGTCTTCAAGTGGTTAAAAAACATTTTGCGTGGTATAATGGACAAACAAGTAGGCCAAAAGTGAGGCAAGGCTCACTACCCAAAGCAGCCCATGCTGAAGAGGGTAGTTGATGGCTAGAGGTGACCAAGTCCTTTAATGCAGGAGCCGCAATGGGAAGTTGCTTGCTTTAGGCTACATGCATAACACTCCACCTTGAGGAGTCAGCGCTCAGTTACCTTTGCCTTATAACTGTTACCATTGTAAGATGGCAGTGGTGGGAATTTTTTTAGAAAATAGTGGAATCAACTGTAAAGTAGCTCCCAACGCAGCTGGCCTTACTCAATATTTGAGCTCTCAGAGACTGGGTCACACCAGAAGCTGTGCCATCGCTCTTTACCCGATCTGCAGCGAACCCACAGAGTACACACTGGTCTGGAAAGCACCACTTTACAGAACCCAGTGCCAAATGCCACAATCTAAGTTAGCCTCTTCATGACCAGAAGCATATTCTCTCATACACAGGGTACACCAGAGCCTAGACCACAGCTCTGGACTAGGAGAGCACTCTGTGGTTAACTGAAAAAGCACACAGAGGTCTAGAATGCAGCACAGTGCCCAAAGCCTGCAATGTTTCAGTCCAATGGGGTCCAGATACAGTCTTCAAAACGGTGTTTCGGTGTTGTGTAGAGACTAGCTCAAGCAGCGTATTTTGAAGTCTTGCTTGAAGTTGTCAAACAAATAAATATCTATAGAGTATCTTTAAGAATAGATGGAAAATGCTAGCAAAATAAAAAAATAGCAAAAAATATATAATTATAATTTTCCTCAGCAGACCAGAGAAAAAAAAGACATCCAGCCTTTTAGGATATTATAAAAAAACTGAGACACGACAGTTGGAAATAGGGTTATACGGAGGATAGTTTGATGTTATTTTATTTGCCAGTGTCTTACCCTTCTGAAGGCAATAGTAATATAACCAAAATATCTAATAATGACATTCTTGAGTCCCTTAATATACAACAAAGAAATATGATATTTTGTGTTGCAGAAATAAATTCTCAAATTAAAATGCATAATTAAAAGAGGACTATCACCCTTAAATGAAAATTTTTGGCATTGTAACCCCTACCTTTTAACAAAAGCGTTTTTTATTTACTTTTTTGCGTGGCCCCATCCGACACCGCCATGTAATAAACATGGCATAGTTTTGAATAGAATACGGATGGGTTATAACCCCAGCTGGTTTATTTTTTGCAGTCTGTATCCCATTGGGCACATTTCAATTCAGTTCCTGTCCTGGGGATGCAGTGAGAGGTAAAACCTCCCTATTCATCTGGTGAAAAATGTAAACATTTTTATTAACCATCACTTTCTATCTGGTTAAACATGGTCACCAGGCGATGGAAAAATTGTTACTTCTCTACATGGCTCACTAATAAATATTAAGTGTCACATAAGAAGGTGCTAGCCAAGCCTGATCGAGGGGCTATAGAGGGGTATTGTCATGCATACTAAATTACTAACACTGCAGGAATGTATGTTCTCATATAGTGGCCTCTTAAAGGTAGTACTATTTCTAAGGGCTACCATTGGTTAAGACTACCATTTGTTCCTGTTAAAAACGTGACCAAAAGCTGAAATAAGTTAGTCTTGTAGCAGAGCTGCAACAGGCACGCGTCTGGTTGATCATCTGCCAAGCCGTTGGAAACTGGCAGGACTCATTTGGAGAAAATGCACCTACCTTCAAACTGCAGCTTTCTTATTATATTTATCACTATTATTACATAATACATCTATTTGTTATTACTTAATTAAATGTTATATACAGTTTGATTCTACCTGCAAGTGTTTATGTTATCTCTTTGTACATTTTGAAACAAAACCCTAAAACACATTCTAGTGATAAGAAGAACTGGTTAAATAGAGAGGGTAAATTTACCCTGTGGTGATGCAGACAGCAATTAAAACCTGACAGGAGTTCTAACACTTCCCTACTCCAAAACTAAAAAAAAAAAAAAAACAAGTTTTGGTAAATATGCTTTAACTTTTCTCTTCTTATACCAGGGGTCTCAAACTAAATTTAGTCGGGGCCACTGGACACATTTTTTAGTCCCGTGGGGGCCGCAACTATATACGGTAACAGTGTTAATGTCTGCATATGTTACAAGCGGCAACTGTCACCCATTCAAATAATGATCGGGTGACAGCTGCTGCATGTAAAGACCTGCACACCGCATATAATCATATGTGAAAGGATTACATGCAGTTAGGAATCTGTCACTATCCCTGGATACACAATTGTGTCGCAAACTTGCAAACATCTTACTAATCATCCATTATTTGGCCAGAGCTCGGAACTGACAGAGCTCCAGCCAGAGCTGACAGGAGCAGCTCTGCGGTCTGCATCCGTCAGAGATGCAGACCGTGTGCTCGACTTGTCACTTTGAGACCCCTGTCTTATACACTCATTTCTTTGCTTCCCCCTCTATTCATAAATCTGCCCATAGTGCCTTCAGTTGCATTTGCCATTTCATTGTAAGTGGCATCTGCTTAAAATGAGGTAGGAATTCGGTAGGAATTTGGTTCAGTATATATCCACATATCTGAAGAAAAATTTAAATGTGGATGAAGGAGTCAATTAAGAAGCAATACAATGCAATATAAATATTACATGAAACACCTTTTCTTACTGATCTTCAGTAAGTCAATTTAATGCTTAGAAAACACAGTTGCAGTTTCTACTTACTTGCAACTCTTTAATTACTTTTCGCTGAGCATCTGACATTTTTCTTTTTTCCTGTAGTTTTGATTCCTTTTCCTTCATTTCAAGTTCAATAACAGATTTCCATGTTTTTATTTTTTCCGCCTCACTATGCAACTTGCAATACAACTGATTAAAAGATTCTGTATTCTGTGCAACAAGATACACGGTCAAATTAAAGCTCAAATCGGCATGAAATAATATAACATTCTACATTTATGGCATCACACATTTGCAAATATCTAAAATTTGAAATGTAAAGTTGAACAATACTGTTAGTAAAATGACGGCTTTAATTCCAGATTAAGAAAAAAGTGGTTTAAGGATCTGGTAAAGGTAGAGAAGCACAACAGTCTCATAATAAAGTGAGTAAACCCCATGATAAAACTTAACAGTGTTACTAAGTGGCTAAAGTGAGTTGGACTGCTTTTTTGGATGACACCCTATGGTGTATATTTATAAAGCAGTGCCCTATGTTATATTCACCAAACATTCACTACAGGTGGATTTTCCTTTTGCCTGTCTTAATTACAGTAAATTATTCACCCACAGTTATTTGATATTGCATGAATGTTAATGTTTTGGTAGAACATGTTTTTATTGGAAGTAATGTAAAATATATTTTGCAAAAGCAGGTTTTATCTGTCTAATGTACCATTTGTAATAGTTTACAGGTCTGAGCACAAGGCCTTGAGTCTCAGAGTACACTGCAATTTAACAAGCATGCTTCCACCCTTGGACCTATACTACCACAGGGGTGTGGAATTCCTATCACCCGACGCCCGGGAGATGCAGTTTCGGGCGCCGGTCGAGTAGTTTTTATGTACATTTAGCCGGGCTCCGGACAAGCAGAGCTGAATGTACATTGTGGATCGTTTCTGCCCGCACTCCCCGCAGTAGTTTTTGGGGTCCCCCGCTCTCCTGGGGGACCCCGAAAACGACGGCACAACGGCTCAGCCATAGAGCCCGTAGAGCAGACTAAGAACGTCTGCTCACTAAAGGGTAAGTTCATTTTCCCAGGGAATATGGAAAAATTAAAAATTACCCAATGAAATCTGGCCCCGTCTCTCCCAAACCGCCACCCCCCTAGCTATACTTTCTGCGAACAATCGCTCCCCTCCACCAGTATGGATGTACTATCTGTCCCCCGTACTGCTGTCCAGCGCAGTCCTCCCCTATGCATTTTGAATTTTGCTCGCAAATTGCAAGCACTCATTGGTCAACGTGGTCAGATGACTGCGCTGACCAGTGAGAAGCGCTATTTAGCACAGTCAAATATGTTTTGATTAGTGGTGCACCAATACTAGTATCGGTGCCGATACAGAGTATTTGGGCGAGTACTCGTACTCACCCAAATGCTCCGATACCTTCCCTGATATTGGAACTTACAGCCAGATGAAAATTTCCTCTGACTGGTAGTGCCGTAGGGGAACATGGAGCAAGCTTCACGTGCGGCAAGTAATGACACGCCTCCTGGTTCTCTGATTGGCCGGGAAGCCGGCTCCTTGCTGATTGGCCAGGAAGCCGGCTTTCCAGCCAATCAGCATCGAGCCAGTTTCCCAGTCAATCAGGTCATTACTCGCCACCTGGCTTCATGATTGACCAGGAAGCAGGTTTCCCGGCCAATCACAATCAAGCAGGCCTAACAACATGGTGCCGGCTTCCTGGGCGTGATGTCATTACCCGCTGCCTGGCTTCCCGATTACCAGGGAAGCCTGCTTCATGCAAACGGAAGCACCGGTATTAGTATTCAGTGTCGGCGAGATCCGAAAGCAAAAAAATCGGTACTCGTACTCGATACTGAAAAACCGGTATTGGTGCATTCTTAGTTTTGATTAAAACAATTTTTTTGTATGGGGACAAGTAGATTGTCATGAAGGACAAGTAGATTTGGCCCCCGCTTTAGCCCTCGGACAAGTAGTTTTTTTTTAAATGTCCACACCCCTGTACCATAGCCTCACATCTCAGGCCGGGAAGGCAGGGACACTTCAGATTCAACCAACAGTTTCTATACTAGGAACAAAACTTGTACCAACTCAAAAACAATCATCAGTATTTATGAGTACAGGTCCTATGTAAATATAAGTGTGTAAAAGCAAAGATAGACATCTCTATTGTATGATTATAAAAACACTTAAATATTATTCTAACTAATACGTAGGAAGTTATTGCATGGATTTTGACTGACCTGCACACAGATATCAATAAAAATAAACACGGGTTTCATTTTTTCCCTAATTTTTGGATGCTGTTGATATATATTTGGGATTTTAATTAAGCAACTAATGATCAGCACAATTCAGACACCAACAAAGCTTGACTATATGAAGTCATACATACCTCTTCCTCAATAAAAGGCAAAGCTGAAACTTTATGTGAAAAGCAATCTGTAAAAATATAGAACTGTGAAAATTTGCAAGCAATAAACGTACAACTGCGAAAAATTGAAATGAAGATATAGTTTATGTACCTTGGGTGCCATGGATAAAGTCTTGTGTATTTTCAATTCTCAGTGGAGATTTTAAGTTCTAAAAATAAAATAAAAAGCCAACGCTTTATGAACGTAATATTAGATGAATGAATATGGATCAAGCAAATATGCCCTGCAAAGTATTTCTTTAACCCCTTCGTGACTGACGACGTACAGTGTACGTCGCCAGCATCGGGGCTGTTTAAACAGACTCCCGGCGACTTTTGCCGCCGGGACTCTATTTTTACCCAAGCACTTACAGCCACCATGTTTTAAACCTTTCCCTGACAAGACCTTTTTTTCCCCGTTTTTTATACATGCTATAATCCCCATTTTAAGCATGAAAATTACTTTCAAAAATGTTTTTATGTTGCGATATTAGCGCAATCAAACCCCAAAATTTTGTGAAAATGGACTTAAGTTAATCTTAGCCCCAAAACACAATAAAATACCAATTTTTTTTGTAAAAGATAAAAGCTGTGGTTACGGCGAGTATATAGATACCCAACATTTCCAGGAAAAAAATTGCACGCATCTGTGAAACGGCGCCAAAATTCAGTACCCCAAAAAGTCCATAGAGCACACTTTAAAAGCCTGTACAGGTCATCAGTTTAGGAATACACGTAAATATTGGCACTAGAATTATTGCTCTCACTCTGGCATGCGTGGCGATACCCATCAAGTGTAGAGCGATCATCGTATTCGTACGAAGGCGCATCCGATTTTGACTTTAATATTACTTTACATTAACAGTTAACATATATACGGGTAAGGAAGGGTCTGTATCAACAGGCTTTTGTTTGTATCAGAACCGTTCACCCGCCCCCCACAATTCAAAAACATCTTGAAGCAGGATAAATGCAGGTCAAATGCACCTGTCAGTGAATTCTGAATTACCTCAGAAGTGTCTCAAACTGATGGACTGTATTTGCCCATTGTCACAAGCTCAAAGTCTTTCGACACAGGTCGCATAGTATTTGAGGTTGAAAAAAAGACACAGGTCCATCAAGTTCAACTTTTGTGTGTGTGCGCGTGTGTGTGTCTCTTGTGCGTGCATAAGAGTCCCTGTGTGGTCTAGTATTTAAGTGTACCCGTGTATGTTACGGTCTCCTAGGATGGTATCTAATTGATTTTCGAACGAACCAATATTCTTTGCCGATACCACTGCGTGTGGCAGTGGTGTGGCAAGTTTCAAAATGTAACCGCTCTAACCGAAAAGAAGCCCCTACGCCCTTTGTTGATAAATCTTTTCTCCACCAATTTTAGGTGGTGGCCTCTAGTCCTTGCTACGGAGTTTACAGTAAACAATTTAGTACAACAAAATCATGTCCCCCCTTAATCTCACTTCCAGCGTGAACAAGTTTAAAAATTTAGCAACTTTGTCTCGTAGCCTTGATCCTCCAACCCCATAATTAGCTTGGTTTCTCTTCTTTGGACCTTCCCCAACTCAAGTACATCGTTCCTGTGGACTGGTGACCAAAACTGAACCGCATATTCAAGATGAGGCCGCACCAGTAATCTATAAAGTGGCAACATTTTTGTTTTCTCTCTACAGTATATTCCCTTTTTAATACATGACAGTACTTTGTTAGCCGCTGTCTGGCATTGCAAGCTATTATTCAATCTGCGGTCAATTATGACCCCCAAATCTTTTTCCATTTCTGTCTTCCCTAGTAGAGTACCTATTAATGTGTATTCTGCTTGCCTGTTTTTAACCCCAAAGTGCATTACTTTACATTTCTCGACATTAAACCTCATCTGCAATGTAGTTGCCCACTCTCCTATTTTATCCAGGTCCTCCTGCAATGTTATACTGTCCAAGTCCATGTCTATTACCCTCCCAATTTTAGTATCATCTGCAAAAACAGAAACATGGCTATTGACGCCCTCCCCAATATCGTTAATAAACAGAAAATACTCTTCTGTGACCCTTTCTGATTTGATGTACCGATGTTACAGAGGGATTGCAGCCCTGCCAATGCAAACTCATTGGACAATAGACAATCAGGAGCTTAATGATGAAGTCAGGAAAAGTAACAATAACAAAAGGCATACAAAGCCACCCCTCTCTAAATAATTAGAGAGCTGCACCCCTCTCTAAATAATTAGAGAGGGGTGCAGAAAAAGCGACACTGGCTAGAAAATGTAACAGCATGCATCTTGTGGTGACTTTTACCTTTAACCCTTTCGCTGCCAAGCCCTCCGGAACATTTTTCAATCAGCTGGCCAAGCCATTTTTTAATTTTCTGCAATTTTTTCCTATTGATTTGATTTTCAACTGCTGCGTTGCTAGCGTTTGTAAAAGACCCCCCAAACCATATATTTTCTGAAAGCGCAGGCCCGGTAGAATAAAAAGATGGTGATAAGCTGAACAGTTCTACTATAAGCTGATGGTCGCTAAACCATCAGCTTATAGTAGAACTGTAAATGCCAGGTCCGTACGGCATACTTAGCTGGCCAGCTGGAAGCACTTTTGTAGGTCCGTATGCCGTACGTACGGCAGCGAAAGGGTTAAAAAGTTAAAAATGAGTACAGATCCACAAAAGGGAAATATATGGTATACTGGAAGAAATCAGATCAAAAGTGTGCACATTTGTTGAAGAAGCAGAGAAGGGGATGCAAGCAGAGGCACAGAGGACACAGAAGGAGGACAGGGGGGAAAGTAGGACAGCAGCGGGCACGTAAACGTCAAGTGGGCACAAAAGAGGAACGCAGAGGGAATACAGAACAGCAGCAGGACATTGAGTTCAGGTGACCTTAACTGAGTACACACAAAAAAAAAAGATGGAAGCACAGAAAATACATTTACACCAGAAATGCATGTGTTAATGTGCTTTGTGTTAAATTTTCTATGTACTGAAATGTACTTATATATTCCTTTGCTGAACAGTACAACACAAACCTTCCCAGAGGAGAATGTCCAGTAGCATTTAGGATATGTCCAATGAAGTTCCAGTCAGTACGCTGACTCACAGAAAGAAAGGGTGGAAGTGCCTGTTCTTGTGAACAAAATTAAAGTCCCAAGCATGGAGACCCACCATACAAGGAAGCAACCCCAGGGTGACCAGAAGGCACCACCCCATCCACAGGCAGAGACTGCAAAGAAACTTCTTGGTCCAAAAGCATAATTTGGATGTCTCCCCCAGAGTCCAGACAGCCTGGCACCAAAAGGGAGATTTATGGTTTTTGAGGGCTCCCAAGAGAAGGGAAAATTATTACAGAAGCTCCAGGGAGAAGACAGAGCAATGTTCGGGTAGGTAGGGAAAGAAGAGAGCAAAGATTCACCAGCAGGGGGACTCTTTAGTGAGGGTCTAATGCAAACTGCCTTAGCTTTTGGTGAATCAGCAGAAGACCCCGCAGAGGCCATCTCTAAGTGAGGCCTCTAGGAATAAGATCTAGCAGAAGGACGCTGAGTGCAAGAGTCCATGGAACAGACCTGTTTCGGGGAGTTGCCTTTTTTTTTGCAATGGGGAAGTCAAGAAAAGGCAACAGGGTAAATGTCAGATCGAATACTTAAGGTGCCCATACACTGTACGAGAATCGCGGGAAATCCCGCGATCGTACAGTGTATGGAAGGCGTGCGACCGTCTCTACTGTACGGTCGCACGTCTTTTGTAGAACCAGCATGCTCGAAAACCCGCCGAGAATCGTACGATTGTCGGCGGGTTTCTAGCCTGCTCGTTCGATAGCTGTGGAACGGGCCGGTGTGCGCACGGGCACCCTGCCCGTTCTGCATTGCGGTCATCGGAAGCCCGCCCCTCAGCGGGGCGGGCTTTCGATGATCGCAAGTACGATCTGCCCGTCCAAGGTGGGCAGATCGTACGAGCTTTCACTAAGCATACGACCATCGCAAGACAAAAGTCTTGCGATGGTCGTAAGGTGTATGGGCACCTTTAGAGCAGGTCTTTAGAGCACATCTAATGGAATGCTGAATGGACAGATCCTAATCGGCAAGAGAAAATGCCACAGCTGATTCATGTGAACCTTGTAGATCAGAAAATCCGTCATTAGAGGGGTAGGACTGATGGTAACAAATGCTATGAAGGGCTCAACAGTACCCTAGGATAGGAAGCTCACCCTTTAAGGGAGGTGCAAGTTCAAGAGGGGAACCATTTTTGAAAGTACATTCCTGCCAAGGAAGGTAGCAACTGACTCAGAGTGGGGAACTTAAACAAGACGTATACATCCTTTAGAATAGCTGTATAAGAGAATTGATTATGAACAGCTGAGCAAATGGTCAATTTCACAGATTAACCTGACAGCTACCCATGCAGACCTGAGTGCCCAAACGCTGGGGAGGAACATTGCACAGGGATCCATATGGATGCGTAAACAGCTCTCCACTTGAAGAAGTGGGGGTGCACCTTCATGCAGAATGCTCAACAGAGGAGTTAGAGGACCTGTGGCTTCAAGCACTCCAGCTTCAGTAGGAAGAAGGCTCAGACTGCCTACGAACTACCACTGCTGTAGTACATGAAGGAGAATGGGTTTGTTCCACTCCTTCCACTGACCTCATTTACAGAGGCAGGAGCGCACTCCAACATCAGTGTCACTGTCAAGAGTTGGTCCGAAGAGACAACATTACTCCAAGGACAACCAAGTCAGATGTTTAATCGGCATCCCATGCTCGTAGTTTAAGTGTCCTACACATGTGAATAGACAAGGCTAAATGCTTGCTCCAAACATTCAATGAAACAAGGATCTACTCTGGAAATGACAGTGTGCTGCTTACATGACTTAAACCAAAGGGAAAACAGATTGAAAAAAATAACCTAAACTAAAAACAGCTATGTTCTAAATAGATTTACCCAACTTAATTACGGTGTCACAGACATTTTATATGCTTATAATCACTGACCATAACAGGGAGACATTGCTACAGGATACAAACTGGATGCAAACAAGCAACGGAGAATAGGCCTATCGGAACATAAGTATGCATCTGTGCAGAGGGAGATGATCAATTAAGCCAGCTTTAAAGCGGAACTTTACACTCAAAAATGTAATTCTACCAATGCATCCATCTATGTATGATGATTAATAATAATAATAATGGACATTTTAGGTGTAAAATAGTGTGATTTTTAAATACCAACACTTGCAGAGCATTCACTTCCTGCTTTGAAAGGGCAAAATTACTTCAGTTTGCCAAAGCAATGCACATTGGGAAATATCATCCGTAATCTCACGAGGAAGAAAGGCATTTTCCTCCCGAGATGATGTGCATGGCCAATGTCCTGGTCACATGTGCCAGAAATCCGGAAAAGGAGAGCTAGTAATCTGCCCTTAGTAACCACTGGTCACTGTCAGAAGACTGGGGAAGAAAAGACAAAAAATTGTATGCAAAGAATACAAAGCCTACAATTATCTAGAAGTATGCGTTTGTAGATTGTCATTACTAAATATTTCTAAATGTTTGTTTGTTGTTATTTTGGGTAAAAAGTCCACCTTAAGGGGCTAAAAGAAAAAACTTTACTTTGTTTTAAAGTGCACTTTCCTTTAAAAGTGACTACCTAATATTACTTATTTAATGACGTGGTAAAGTACAAAATTACAACCTTCAAATTATATAACTATTACTATTGTAAGAAGGACACTCGATTACAGTCAGGAATTGTAAGTGAAATTCAGTTTTATTAAGGGCAAACACAATAAGTCTCTTTCCATCAACAGGGTAGACTAAACAGCTTCCAGCAGCAACATAAATGACAGTCTGCTTC
>NW_017307497.1:386972-399671 GCF_000935625.1 Nanorana parkeri
CTTCATCCCCAGAATAGTGAGTGGTACGATATTATGAAAAGCGAACTTACCTTTTATGTACAGTCAAACCCACAAGCTGCATCCCAAACTACAACAAAATAATTTGGGCTAAAAGTCACCTTATATGCAAATGTGTGCCAGTGTTTATGCTACAAGCTATATATTGGGAGAAAACTAATTGTGCTACCTGAAAGAAAGATGTATTTTCCACAATTGTAACGGGTTTAACAGCAGACACATGACTACTGCTCAGTCTTGGCAACGGGAAAACTTTAAATGGAATTTCTTGTTCCATCATTGGCTGTAAATGAAAAATATTGGATTACACGCATTATACATGGATATTGCAATTATTTCAACTCCCCCTTCCTTGCCATGTGTTCCATGGTGCCCAACACTCTGTGCCCATGGTGAGTGTAAGGATGGAGAGCAGACGTTGGACCAGAAAACTTCAGCCAGGGAAGTAATTCTATCTCCTAAGGGCCCTACAGTGAGAGAGCCATATAGACTTCTGATGTCAGCTGTACTATGCTATTACATAGGACTCATCAGCCCCCTTGCAATAGCAATAAAGTAAAAAAAATGCTCTCATTTTAACCTATAGGCCCTCTGCTATTCAAATAACTGTAATGTTTTGCAGGTTTTCAGTACTCTTCAGGACAAAAATGGAGCTATGCTCCTTGTCTCCATCTAGTGGTGGGAATGTTTCCAATACACAAGACAGAACATTGTACAGCTTATACATTCTGGTGATCTGTCTATAAGGTGTTGTGGTGCATACATGTGGCACTCATACAAAATAGTATTTTATACATTTCTAAGCTGCTAATGGAGCCGGCATATGGCACCTCATTGCTTTCTAGTGACTTAAATTCTTCTGTTCAAAGTAAAAAACGTCTCTAAAAAGTCAGAGAAAACATGGCGCTTACTTTGCTATTCCCACAATAAATACTTCAGCTTAGAAGCAGGCCTGCACACATCTTTTCCTGCCCTGAAACTCACTACAAACCAGGATCATCTATGTTGGTCCAATGAGTCTGTAGACAATCTTCTTTGTGGCCGCTTCAAGAAGGTTAGGGCCACAAAAGTTATGAAAGTGGCCCCATGGGATTGTGTCCCCCTGCACCCACTACATCAGCCTATTCCTTAACATGTAGTAGTTTCTAGAACTTTTAGTGGGCTGTTTCTGGTTTCCCCTTTTGTCTGTTTCAGTCCCCACCCCACCCTCAGCCGTTACCATGCAGAAGTACCTGGAGATGGCTGCCACAGGGAGGATTTGACAGCTGATCTGTGGTGGGGAAAAACAAACAACCAATCAGCAGATGGACTTACCTTTAACCCTCTTGCTGCCAATGTGTTTTTTTGCACACATGTGAAAAGTCATAGGGCCCAGTCACACCATCAAGGATGCATTCCAGTGTGTTCGGCCTCTGGAACGCACTGAAACGCAACCCGGCCGGCTCACTTTGTTTTGGGGCGGGAGGGGGCGTGATGGTGCATTGAACGCAATGGCACCGCAGCCACACACATTAGTGCCTGCGTTCCAGTTCAGTGCGATCTGCAAAAAATAGTGCATGCAGCATTTTTTATATTTACTGCCGCCATTTTATTCTACAGGGTCTCTGCTTTTAGGAAATATGTAACTGTGGGGCTTTTAAGTAATCTCAGGCCCAAGGGCCGGTTCACACGTTCACACCACAAAGTCTGCGTTCTAGAGCGAACGGCTCCTCCATTCAGGGGCGGGAGGGGGCATGGCGGTGCATTGAAGTCAAAAAGGTAGCACAGCCACGCCCCCCCCCCTCTCCCGCAGTGTGATCGCCCGCACCCAGAACGCAGGCACTAATGTTCATACCATGACATTGTGTTAAACGCACAATATTGTACATTTAACACATGCTATCACACAGCATGCACTACTTTTCTCCACAGCAATGCAGTTGTGGGAATTGATCAAAACTAGAGCAGACAGATTCTGGAGCAGTTACCCATAGCAACCAATCAGCTTCAATCTTCAGTTTGTTCAGTTAAGCCATGAAAGCAAAAGATAGAAGCTAATTGGTTGCCATGGGCAACTGCTCAATTCTGTCTGCTCCAGTTATTATGAATTCCCCCCAGTATTGCAGTACCGAGCTTTCCGCTGCATCGCGACACGCAGCCACCCTGAGGTGTGTATGGCAATGCCCAGTACTGCATGTTAGGAGCACTGTGCAATATAGTGCATTAAATGCACTGTATCATGCATTTAATGCAAACACCATGGTGAACCAGAAAACTTTGGCTTCAGCCATGGAAACAGTTCTATCTTCTAAGGGAGAGTGCAGTATAGACGCCTGATGTTTCCTTAAAGAGAACCTGTCACCTGCACTATGCTATCACATAGAGAACTTGTCAGCCCCCTTGGGATAGCAATAAAAGTTAAACTAAAAAAAAAAAAAAAAAAAAAAAAAAAATGCAATAATTTTAACCTATAGGACCAAACGGATAGTAAAAAGCATAGCAGTAATAAAGCTTTGACAAAAAAAAGACTTATCTGGCTTCCAAAGGGTGTCGCTGACGTCACAGCCACCTCCTGCATTCAAAATCCATCAACAATGCGCTCTTGCAATGTGCTGGATCATATTTTTAGATTTTATGTCCTCAGCTTTCCCGGGAGGCGGCTGTGAGGCACAGAAGCTGGGTTCAATTTTATTTTTGCCATGCTTTTGCAAAGAATATGAGAGAAAACATGGCGCTTAGTTTGCTATTCCTTCAATAAATACTTCAGCATAGAACCAGGCCTGCACACAGCTCAATACATATCAGGAGTGTCCTTGTCGGTCCAATGTGTCTGTAGACAATCTTCTCCAATGTGTATCCCCTCAGAGACGCACCCAGCACTATAAAACTACACCACACTGAGCAACGAACACCTCATTACCTCTTCACCCTGAACTGGACGGCGCACAGTTACCTCACCTCAGCTGCAACCAATCAGGAGCCAGAGTATAGAGATCACGGAGCAATGTTGTTCAGCTGACCAACCAGCATTGTCCCCTGCCCGAGTGCCCGGTGCGATCGCACCGCGGGTGGGGGGCGTGGCTGCGGTGCCATTGAGTTCAATGAACCGCCACGCCCTCTCCCGCCCCCCAAAAAACTGAGCCGGCTGGGTTGCGTTCCAGTGGGTTCCAGAGGCCGAACGGACTGGAACGCACTCCTTATAGTGTGACGGGGCCCTGAGTCAGAATTAAGTGATAACCTGTGTAGAAAATGTGAGGTGAACAAAGACTGCCCTCCCTTCCTTCAAGATAGAGCTGGCCATTGGAATGAATGGTAATTTGGGGGGCAATATTCACATAAGTGCTTTTGTGTGAAGTAGATTGTGCTGTCAGAAAATAGTCCACAATTCTCAATTTATCTGGCATTGTTTCTTTAGGACCAGTTCACACCAGTTGCGGTGCGTTCCGGCCTGATTCTGGCCAGAACGCACTGCTCCGCATTGAGGCCGGCTCACTTTTTAGTGGGGCGAGAGGGGGAGTGGCAGGCCATCGAAGTGAATGGCACCGTAGCCACGCCCTCCGGCCGCAACGGGCTCGAAAGGGACATTGTGGCTGCAGTCCGGTGTGGTGCGATCAAAATAATGCTTGCAGCATTTTGATCGCACCGGACTACAGGCACAATGTGCCTTGCGATCCCGTGCGTGCGATCACATTGCGGCCGGAGGGCGTGGCTACAGAGCCATTCATCTCAATGGCCCGCCATGCCCCCTCCCGTCTGGCTAAAAAGTGAGCCAGCCGCAATGCCAGGCAGTGCGTTCTGGCCACAATCGGGCTGGAATGCACTGCATATGGTGTGAATGAGGCCTTAGAAACATAACATGTATTCACCACCAAACAGTGTAATGTTTTTGGGGCTGTGAAGGATTATCTTCTCTGCTTAGGGTCGTCACCCAAACACTCTAGTTCTGAGCACGCCAATTTTTGGGGGAGCAAAAAGAGACAGCCAGGCGAGGTAGTAAGGAGACTGTCTATAGAGGAATACAGCAATACATTATACCGCAATACAAAATAATATGAAGCTAAATACTCTGGGGGAATTTATCAAAACTGGAGCAGACAAAATATGGAGCAGTTGTTCATGGCCACCAATCAGCTTCTCTCTTCAGTTAAGATCTGAAAATGAAAGACAGAAGCTGATTGGTTGCCATGCACAGCTGCTCCAGATTTTGTCTGCTCCAGTCTTGATAAATTCCCCTCATAGTGTTGTTCTGGGTTGGCACCCTGATGTCTCATGGTGGGCTGTGTGGCGCTCTCAGGTGGGATGTGGTGTCTCACCAAGGGCCCGCAGGCAGGCAGCACTGTGTCAGGGAGACGGATGAGGCGATGTGCCAGGGAATTGGTTCCAGGCGACCCATACAGCGTGTGGTGGAGCCAGTTGTATGATTTCTCCCTCTGATTTGACTTCCTCCCAGTCTCA
Source organism: Nanorana parkeri (assembly GCF_000935625.1). Lineage (NCBI taxonomy): Eukaryota > Metazoa > Chordata > Amphibia > Anura > Dicroglossidae > Nanorana > Nanorana parkeri. The sequence continues at coordinate 391,425 of NW_017307497.1, forward strand.
GCACAGCCGGGGACCCCATGTGCAACGTCGGCCACACGAGCACCACGGGAGGACATGACGCTGGGATATGTAGGGCGCACTGGAATGTAAGCCAGCCGACTCCCTGCCTTCAGGTGCGGGAGGGGGTGTGGAGCTGTATTGAAGTCAATGGCATCGCCCACATTGCGATCGCCCGCACTCGGAACGCAGGCGCATTAGTACCTGCATTCCGGTCCAGTGCGATCTGCAAAAATAGTGCTCGCAGAATTTTTGCTGATCGCACTGGACTGGAACACAGGCACTAATGCAGGCGATCGCACTGTGGGCGAGGGGCCTGGCTGCGGTGCCATTGACTTCAATGCCCCGCCACGGCCCCTCCCGCCCCTGAATGCAGGTGTTTTTTCATTGGTAGATCTCAATGAGCTCGTCATTTGAAAAGTAGATCTCCAGACGAAAAATAGTGGGCGCCCCTGCTGTAGAGTATGTGTAATCATTACACTGCAATTCAAGTCACCCCATAATATGAACAGGTAGAGTTTTGTATATTCAGTCAGTAGGCTTCATATGAGGTCACCCATGAGAGAGAATTTTGTCTTTTAGATCTATACTTCTGCTACCTTTTATTTTGCCTTTGTCTTTGGTTTATGCAAACTGATAGTATTATTCTCTTGCAGCGCAATTTAACAACCACCTGCGCCCAAAATATGAGGTTAAGGCATTTGACTGCCCCCACTGACTGTATCATCAAGATGAAGAGCATCTGCTGGTAATATTATGTACAGTGGGGGACTAGATTGAATCAGGTTATAGGGTTTCTGCAGATATTGATTGGGGGGTATTAGAGTGCCTCCAGATAAGCAAGCAGCCAGTAAAATAAGAACTCTCAATTTACAATTGGAGAAATCGGGAAGGTAGACCATCAGCAATTATAGCTAAGAGGCAGCATATTCAGACAATGGTTAGCGTATCTGTTTTGCCCACTCAACTCCCTTCTAATGCTGGTTTATAACTGTCACAGACCCCGTTAGTCCCCTGGGTTTGTGGATCTCAACTGCGGTTGGACAGTAAGACAACCCGTCCCTTTTACCAGAGTTCCTATAAGGTTAATACGGCTAGTCAGGCTTAACCCCTGGCGTCACTCCCAATCTACACGGGGAGTTAGGGGTTATAGCATAACATACGGCAGATGTGCCGTATGTCCCTAAGGAAGAGGTTTAAAAGGGAAGGCTACTATTGCTTCATAGGCGCCACAGGGTAGAAAGTATAATAATAAGGTATCACAGAGTACTGGTATAGGGTATGCTACCCGATTCTTATAGCAACAAACTATATGCTGTCTCTGGGTTGCAAGAAAGTCAATTGGTTGTGGTACAATGATTAATTCCCAAGTGGGGTACTTGATCTTATGGAGGTCAGATCCGGAGGGCTGCTGTTAGTGCTGGCTGAATCCATTCTGCTGGGTGCTGGGTGCAGGAAGGTATCCTCTGGAGGAGTACTCAGGGTATGGTGGTTGGTTCCCAGGGAGTCCAGTCTCCTTGTGTAGAACTATATGCTGTCTCTGGGTTGCAAGAAAGTCAATTGGTTGTGGTACAATGATTAATTCCCCAGTGGGGTACTTGCGCTTATGGAGGTCAGATCCGGAGGGCTGCTGTTAGTGCTGGCTGAATCCGTTCTGCTGGGTGCAGGAAGGTATCCTCTGGAGGAGTACTCAGGGTATGGTGGTTGGTTCCCAGGGAGTCCAGTCTCCCTGTGTAGGTAGTCCGGGTAGGGTTCTTCAGTAGAGGCGTCCGGGGGCTGCAGGGTTCCAAACCGCAATAGTGGAACGCTGTGTCAGCCTCCCGATTGTGTTTAAATAGGCCGCCGTTGCATCCGATTGGAGCGCACGGACGGCCTATGACTTCCGCGTTCCAGGCTGGAACGCATGACGTCACGATGCGCCGGAGGAGCCGTAGAGACTCTCCTCCTGGCGCTGCGTTCCAGGCTGGAACGCAGATGCCGTGATCGGGATCCGCTGTGGACGTTACAATAACCCAGATTATTGTTCCCTTCAGCTTGCCTGTGGAAAAAAAAAAGGAAGAGCCTTTTGAGGACTTCAGAGTAGAAAGAGGCTGAGATCTTCCTCTTCCACATGGTGTGGGAGATCGCCCTTCGTCTACAGACTACATCTTCTGGATTAGAATATGGTATGAAGTTGAGAAGCACCAAGGATACCCCTCAATTAAGGTAGGACAACTTTGCACCCCTACATATCGGATACTAGCTTATTTGCTGCTACTGTGTCTGTTTTAGCAAAAAGGACTGCGCAGTGGCAAGATGTTAGTCCTGACTCAGTCAGCCACATTCATACACAGAAGAAGCCAGCCTCTTCGCTGTTGAACCTGAATGAGAAAACATGATGACACAGCAGCTAAGATGTTGGCTCGGACTCAGTCTGGTTTTATCTTTTTCATTTTCATCTTCTATCTCTTCATCACCTATATCTTCTATCTCTTCATCACCTATATCTTCTATCTCTTATGCACTCGCCGCCTTCCCATCTTAGCAGTCAAAGGAGAGCCAGCAAAGTGCTGTGCTCAAACTCGTGTATTGGAAGTGACAGGTTCAATAAAGAGAACCTGTCGCCTCCAAATGCTATCATACAATGACTTTTTAGCTCCTGTGTAATAGCAGAAAAGTTAAAGTGACATTAAAGTTAAAAAAAAAATTCCCTCCCCCCAATGTTAATGTCAGCACTTAACTTAAATGATGTCTCTTAATCCGATCATCTTCTTCTTTAATGTAGTTTTCATCTGTCCTTCAAGCGCTGCTGCGGGTCTCTAAACCAGCGCTGACTCCTCTGTCCTTGCTGGCACTTCCTGTCCCACTGTCTGCTTGCGGGTGCACGCGTCCATATACTTACCTTGTGTATCTCCTCGTCTCCCGGCCGAGAATCCGATCTACGCATGTGCTCGCCCCAAGATGCTTTGCGGCTGACCGAGAATTTTCAAATTTTTGGACGGGAGCGTGCGTGAAGACACAGGTAAGTTTAAACCTCTTTTAAAGCGGTTTTCTTTTCTTTTTTTTTTTTTACACTTTTTGCATATATCTACTGCTTGCTAGCAGTTCACATTGAGTGTTTTGTAGCACTTTTTCTGCCTTAAAAAGCATTAAAAAAATATGTCCAAAACAAAATCCTATTAATTTCTATGGCCATGAGTGTTTTGTCGCCTGTCGCTGGAAAAAGTACATGAGCTTCTTTTTGGCGGATTAAGTGCTTCTTGGCCCCATAGTGGCAATGCTCAAAAACACGTGTTTGCTCAGTGACATAAATTTGTCACAATCCGGCCACAAAAACACGTGGAAAAACGTGCAAAGAGGTGCAGCAAAAACGTGCGTAGAAACGAGCAAAAACGCTGTTGCCTAGGTATGCACGGAGACTTAAACTTTAATGTACTGCAGTTATACTGTTTTTATACATCATTATATTGCAAAAAGTTGTTTTGAATTTTACTGCAGTTTTACTTCATTGTACTGCAGTTATACTACAGTGATTTTTTTCTAAGGGTTAGGTGTGAACCTAGCTCTACAGTTTTTACCAGGGGCTGGAAACGCACTATATGGGCCCGTTCACACAATAATATTGTGTTAATCACACGATACCGTGTAACACAGTATTGCACAGCACACTTAGCATGTGTTACGGTGCGCTAGGTCCATTGCGTTGCCATTCCGTTCCGTGTGATTAATGCAACGCTATGGTGTGATTGGGCCCTATATGTGTGCATTCATATGTTGCCATAGAATGTTATGGGCCTCAAAAGGCCTCATTTACAAACCACAGGGCAATGCAATACAGGCTCATTAAATGTGTTCCTAAGCCACATCTGTTGTTTTGTGCTCTGTCAGCCTTCCTCCAAGGAAATCTTATCGTTTTATGATAAATACCCCCTATATTATGAAGAATAAAAAGGCCATCGAATGCAATATTTTCCTCACCTCAGCTGCGAATCTCATAATTTTTGTTCCATGCCACCATTTTTCTTTATCATCTGTAGCCTGCTGTCTTTTCTGTATTCTGAAATTCCTTAATCCGTATTTATGTGTGATCCACTTTTTAATTGTCTATAAATGTGTAGAAATGTGTATCACAAACTTAATAAACTTAAAAAACTTTATACAGTACCAGTGATCAAATCCTTATTTCAACTATATACTTAAATGCATGTCAGAAAAAGAAGTAGGTGCGTGCCTAAGTGAATATTAAATGTATGATTTAAATTGGTGGTAAGTGATTATAAGTGTAAAATAAATGAATTAAATAAATATATATATTGTCGTGTGAAAGAAGTTATACTGTGAGAGGATGAATGTTAAAGAATCTATAGAATCTGATTTGGGCGAGTGAATTAGTTCCGTCTAACATTCAATGATGCTAATCACTTGTTTAAACAGCCGAAAGGCTACAATCCAGTGTACAAAAAAATCCTTATAAAATCACATCTACAGATATAAAGTGAATATAATCAAGCATATATAAAAATAATAGATATATAAATATATAAAACGGGGGTTCTGAACAGCAAGAATCTAATATCCTCCAAACGGCGTTGGAAATCCAGGGGATAAAAGAAGAAAGAAAAAAGACATCAAAAAAGACATCAAAAGAAAAAGGGATGTGCTCCCTTTATATTCCAAAGTGCGTTTTAAGTGTAAAGAAATGGCATAAACATCTTAATCCTGAGGCCACTTTGTGTCACAGTATCTATACATCAACAGTATCTTTATGTAGACCAGGTTCTACAAAGAAACGAGGTCTTAGGATCAAAGGGCAAAGGAGTTGAAGAAGCAATAGTTAGACAAATGATACCAAGTGTCTTTTATTTGTAGTTCCGTCGGTGAGTCCACAGAGGGAAAAAAACACTTCTATGATAGTCTCTCTCCCCTCCCCTGCCGTCGGCCTGCACTTTCCTCTCAGCGGCGGTGTTTGAACAGCCTCTAGTTGTGGATGGGGAACCCTCCGGAGAGATCAGCCAGGAAAACGGGGGGGGGGGATAAATGATTGCACTTACAAAACCTCCGTTGGTAAAACAGCATATGCAATCTGTGTAGAGAATATTCCCAGGGTGTCATCGAGGAAACGAAGCACTCCCTTTACGCGTTACATCCTAAATACTTTTTCAAAAGAGATATTTTTGAGAGATTGAGTTGAGAGATATTGCTGCAGCTGGTTAATCTCTGTAACACTAGATCCTAGCGCAACTACTTTGGTTATAAAGTGCTTGCAGCTGGTGCCTGCTGCAAAGTACCGTTCATTTGAAGATATTCTAATCACCTCACCCTCGATCAGCTGAAATTTTGAAATTCGCATAGTGTATGGCCAGCCTAATAGTCAGTCAAACTATCATAGCACAGAAAGATAGACTGGTAATGAAAAGGTACTGTATATACAGGCTGTTACTCAACTGGTTAAGTCACCTTTACAACCCCATGATCTTGCTTCAAACTTGACAGGCTTACTTTAAAATGTATCTAAAGGTGCCCATACACCTTGCGATCAACGGCCCCATCCTGCCCTGATTATCGCAAGGTTGGATCAGTGGTAATTAGAAGAAAGCACCTGGACTAATTGCGGTAATCGACCGCACGTATTTTCATCTGCGCATGTGCAGTGTAGATCGTACTAATTTTGATGTACGGAAACGCCACCAACCTTGCGAAAATCGTACGATCGACCGAAGTTTTCTAACCTGCTGGTTAGTCAAAAGTCGATTGATTGTACAGTACTTGCAGTTGTACACTGCCCATCAAACAGAGTTGATATGCAGAGGCATATCTAGCAGGTCGACAGGTATCTTTCTGTACTTGCAGGGTCTTTAAGGGAATAAAACATGGAACATGTGCATGTATTGCAAAGATGTACTGTATAGTTTTTTTGCATTGACGATCACTTTATGATCTTAATCAAACAACTGTTGCCAAGTGCCTGCCCTATTTAAGGGCAAAGTGTTTTTTTCTCCCTGTCAGTGATACAGTTAGCTTTGCTTTGTAGGTGTGCATTCTGTTTGTTACTATTTGGATTTCTGACCCTTGACCTCTGCCAGTCTGCTGCTTGACCTAACTTTTTGCCACATTTATGGACTACTCTCTCTCTTACTCTTTGATACTTTATTCTGGTTTGTCTCCCTGGTGTCTGATCTCTGGCCTGTCCTCGGCCAGTCTTCGGCTTCGCCCTGTAATTACTGCATCCTGCTTGCCAGTGAGGTAATCACTAGGATTGGTAGTCGCTCAAGTCTATCCACACCATCAGTTACTTTGGTGAAGCCCTAGTAAGCCTGGTACAAGCATCCAGGTTGAGAGCCCGTCTTCCAACCAGCTGGTAAAGACTAGCACCATTCACCATGCCTCCCCCTAGGCTGGATCAGAATCTTTACACATAGGCTTGTATGGGATTGCAAAATCCACTTGAAGCAAGCAAACCTGTTGACACAGGCCTTATTACGGTCATCTAAGGCTAGGTTCACACTAGGGCAGTCCATGACCGCGCGGCAATCACGGAATTGCACACCACCTTAAAGTGACATTAAACCCTCAGACATAAAACAATAGTGTAATGTGTGCCTTACTGTAATCCATGGTTGTTTCCCTTCTCTTTGCTGCTCTTCCTTTTAAATCTGTATCTGTTCTCATGCTCTGCAGAACTTCTGTTTTGCAGCAGACTGCCTTTTCTCTGGAATGGATACACGGTGTCTGTGTATACGTTTTTATAGGCTTGAAACATGAGCCAGCACTACAGGAAGAGGCCCTGAGCTGAAAAGGGAAGTTCTTCCCAAGCATGAGAAGACATGAGGATTTAAAAGGAAGAGCAGCAAAGAGAAGGGAAACAACCATGTATTACAGTAAGGCACACATTACAGTATTGTTTTATGTTAAAAAATCTGAGGGTTTAATGTCACTTTAAAGAGCTGGCGGTTGAAGAATCTTCATCATCCGGCACGCTTCCTCACTGCATCCTGTGGTTCCTCCTGCCAGCTTCTGTATGACTACCGCGTCCTGTAAGGATGTATAGGCCGGATTCTACAACCACAGAATTCACCATAGGCCATAGTCTTCCAACTCTCCCAGAAGTTTGAGATGCAGGAGATTTTCAGCAAGTTTATCTCTTCAAGGCAGTAAAGTTCAGTACTGGGGGCAGCAGGACCAGTAATTATTCATTGTTTACTTTGTGGGGAGTACTTTTCTTTGTTTTTTTAAACTAGTGACAGTCAGTTTAACAGTGTTTACCTTTCCTTATCTTTCCTAATGTTTACAGGTGAAAAAAAGTATATATAGAGTATATCCATGGCTCTTAACCCACAAATCTTTATCAAAATGACGTATTGTAATGATTCCAAACATTTAGGTACCCATCTTTTTGTGCAGTTTATAAAAACTTCTTTCTTTTTATACACTTTTAGTAATAATTTGCTTTATTCATAGACAATTAAAAATACTGACATTTTTTAAAAAAGAAACAGAGTAATCCTACAAATGAACAGTAAATTGACTTAATCTCAGGTTATATACACTTAGAAATTATTTTTGCTTGACTGTGAGCTGCAGCATACCTGAGATAGCGAATCTATTCAGTGGAGGGCTTGTTTTCAATTGCAGCAATTCGTTTATGAGAAATGGAGAAATATTTCAGTGGTGGTCAACAGGGCCGGATTTCCCACAAGGCCACCAAGGTTTTTTTTCTACATTTAGCCCTGCTTTGGGCAAGCAAAGCAAAATGTAGAGCGTCTGTAATGGTTCTCATTCATCCAGGTCATGGTATATCTGTGAAAAACAAGTCAAGGCAACTGGTTGCCTTAACTTATTTTTTACAGATAAATGTAGGGCGGGGAATCCAGCGCTCGTTTAGTACAAGTGATCCCGGTGATGCTGCCAAGATCACTTGTAATAAGCCTGCAGGTCTGTCCCCCCAGCCGCCCCCACCTCTGGCTGCCTCTCCTCACTGGCCGCCTCCCTCGGGGTCCCGTTCTCCGCTGTGCTCCATGTGAACACTGAGACAGGAACGCTGTCACAGGAGAGCCAGCACAGTGCTGTGCTAGAGCTCCTGTATTGGAGGTGACAGGTTCAATAAAGAGAACCTATCACCTCCAAATACTATTGTACAGGAGCTTGTTAGCCCCTGTGTGATAGCAATAAAGTTAAGTGAAAATAAAAAATAATGAAATTAAATAAAAGATTGATTAAAAAAATATAAAAATGAACAAAGTTAAAAAAATAATAAGAAATAATAATTAAAAT
>NW_017307497.1:400606-408620 GCF_000935625.1 Nanorana parkeri
ATTTTTTAACATAAACCAATACTGTAATGTGTGCCTTACTGTAATCCATGGTAGTTTCCCTTCTCTTTGCTGCTCTTCCTTTTAAATATGTATCTCTTCTCATGCTTGGGGAGAACTTCCCTTTGCAGCTGAGTGCCTCTTCCTGTAGTGCTGGCTCAGGTTGTGAACCTTCACACAGACACCATGTATCCATTTCGGAGACAAGGCAGTCTGCTCCAAAACAGAAGTTCTGCAGAGCATGAGAAGAGATACAGATTTAAAAGGAAGAGCAGCAAAGAGAAGGGAAACTACCATGGATTACAGTAAGGCGCACATTACAGTATTGTTTTATGTTAAAAAATCTGAGGGTTTAATGTCACTTTAAGTCTCATGGTATCACCATTATTAAACTAAAATTAAAACTATCAAACATCCTTTAAGCTTTACAAGCTCACGCTTCACCTTTCACTTTTATCTGACAGCCATTTACGTGAGAAAATTGTTCACCCTTATAAAATAAACCACACTTGTGATAACAGAAGAAACTCCTGGGGATCAGAGAAGATAATAACATGTATGTGGAGTGCTCACTGGCGTCATTCCCAGGAACTACTCTTATGGAGAAAAAAAAGTATGTTTCGCAGTTTATTGTACTATTAGTTTTGGTCTCATATCCGTATAGAATAGATAATTAACATGAAGTGGGATGCATTCTTGGCAGAACATTATCATCCTGTGTATAGAATAGCAAAATATTCTGAATTTATCTCTGGATATAAAACGCCAATAATTTATTTAACAACTCAATCCTAAATCATAACATAATGTAGATAATAAATCCGACTTCATTCAGAAAATGAATTGTTGTTGGGTTTTTCCCCAACAATATTTCTTTTATTGAACATTTTTTGTTATATAGTGAACAACATATGAAAGACAAAACAGTCTCGATACAAGATAATAGAATACAGAACAATTCAGTTGGTACATACATATGTATCACTATGCATTGGGGTCCAAGTCTTAGCTGCTATGTAGAGATTGGGACACATTATGTAAGACCCATTGAGTTCAGAGACACCTGTATCAGACAAACAATAAAAATCAAAGAAAAAAAAAGGTAGAAATAAATCATGCAATTCTATGAAAAATATATGGTCACCGTGTGTAGTAGGAGCTTGTAATCCATTAGGAGCTTAGTAGTAGGAGCTTGTCCCCATTGTTGTTGGGTTTTAAAGGGGATTTCCAAGCTAAATGCTTTCCCCCTTCCTTAGGAGACCTCATAGAGAAGCAATGAACTTGTATACTGTAGCTGCATCATGATGGAAGATTTCACTAGTAATAGGAATTGCACGTGCAAGCTGTATTTTACTGGTTGTACTGGTAAATGTTAGGAGTTTCAGGGGTGGAGGTACCCTTCTGTATTACTCCATGGAGGGAGAATGGCAGAGTTCTAGTTTAAAGGGTATCTATGGTCACAAACTAAAAATAAATATGGATTTCTATATTGAATATCCATAAGTTCTATCTCACTCCTAATAACCATATCAGTCTAGAAGTTTGTAAACTAAGGATGCCCATATGATGTTCTGCCTCAATGCACGGACACAATTTCACTCAGCCCTGTGAATATGAACATCCTTGTGTCACCACTCTCACAAAGCCTGCTTTCTACACTGCAAATCAACTTCTAAACAATGCAGCATTATCATTGCTTGCTGGAAGCAATGCGTTATGGTCTATGTAGTCTTGAGAAATTGAGATTGCATCAAATCAAGCAGCAGGGAAAGAGATGCAAAGCACACTGGGAATTCAGGAAGTTGGTGAAAATGAAGGGCAGAAGGAAAGAAGCACTCACTACATAAAAGGGATTTGATCAAGTAAGCTTTGATTGTATTATCAAAAACAACTTTAGTATGTATTCCTATTACAATGCTGATGATATGACAGAATAGTATATGCTGGGTCTTTACAACTCCTTTAGGGTATTTACACAGAAGCAGATTAGGTTAGTATTATTTTAGATTGTAAGCTCTAACGGGCAGGGCCCTCCTTACCATCTTGTCTTTATTTGTATTGTAACTGTAATGTCCTCCTTATATTGTAAAGCGCTGCGCAAACTGTTGGCACTATATAAATCCTGCATAATAATATAATAATAATATTTATTGCAACTGATTGCCTTTAGAACACAGAGCATCACAGTCTGCAGCAGATTTGTCTGTCCATAGTGATGACCATGTCAGATACATATGGGCTTTATGGCTGGGTACAAACCACCATTATTGATTGGTGGACAAACCTTTGTATATTTTTTTTTTTTATAGAAACAAAAAGAACTCCTTTATTGTTTCTCCTATTGGTGTACATACAAAGATAAGGCATTAATATTTTCTGGTATGAAAAATACAAAGAAGCTTTTCTAGTGTTGTGCTGGTTTGTGACTCCCAAAGAGACCTTCATTGCAATGTAAAACGGTAACATGGCCATTATCTTCATTTCCCATCTAATGCAGCTCATCCCATCAGGGTCCTTCTATTCTGACTTGTCCTTGTTGTCCCTCCATATGACATAGTTCAGGGAAGTGGCCAGGGACAGCCAGGCTATATATGGGAGCATCAGGTAGGCTGCTGTCTTGCTAATTGGGTACCAGGAGATTGTTGTGAGGACCACTTTACCAGTGAGGGCTGCTATAGTCCCAATGCCCCAACCAATTTTGTGAGCACCAAAGAAGATGGGTGTCCAAGACCAATTAAGTGCAAGCTGCCCAGCATAAAGTCCTAATGGAACAACAGAGTCTTCAGTGAAACCACCCAGTTCCTTATATATCAAATATGAACCGTACCCCATGGAAGTATATAACGTCGTCCAAACAGGTCCAAACAGCCAGTTAGGCGGGCGCCATGATGGCTTCACCAGTGTTGTATACCATGTTTTAACTTCTTTCTGTGTGATGAATCCTCCTAGTATACCACCTACGTGAGGCAACAGTGTGAGGCCAATGGTGGGAACCCAGGAAGAAGGCATTGTGATGGCTCTGCTGTCCTCTGCTAGCACTCAAACCTTTATATTTTAACTGAAATAATAATTGCTACATTTAAGGAGAATTATTGGGAGAGTAAAATGTACTCTTCCCAATACTTAGAGCTGGCGTGTGACACTACAGCTGTCATGTGCCAGCTCTAAAGACTGAGAGATCACAAACTGCTGATTGCTCAGCTCATGGTCTTCTCCCCATAAAGATTCCTCTCTGCCCTCTCTGTTCCTCCCGTGCTCATTGGAGGGAGAGACGGGGGAGGGGGCGTGCGCAGCTGGATCTGGTTTTAGAGAGGCAGAGCCAACTGTCAATCAGGCAGTGGGGTGGATCCTGATGATATTGTAGTGATCTTTCATGGCGTTAGCCCGTTAGATGCTGACTTTGGGTCACAGGATTACATTAGTAAATGTACTCCCTTGACCCAAAAGAGGACTAAAGCAAAAAAAAATGTTTGCAAGCGTTTCTTAAATCACCCCCAGAGCCAGTCCAAAATCGAAGGTACAGGCAGCATGCTACAGAGAAAGACTGCTACTGTGTGTGTGTAAGCAGTGGCCTCTCTACAGAGGTCCCACTCATTGAGTCAGAGCTATAGCGTTTCCAATCAGTAGGGAGAGTGATCCTTGCTGTTTGGAGAGCCTTAGCTCTAAAGGGTTTATCTTGAGCAAAAAGTGGCTCTATTGAGATGTTCTCACTAAAAATAAAGATCAAGTCTATATGCAAATGCAGTTAGAAGGGCAGCAGTTCAATCTCCTCCACAAGCTATATGATTTCATATTCTCCAAATCCCCTTGCTTCTCCTAGATTTTGTATTCAAATTACTTGGGAGCATTTAATTGTTACTGGATGCTGTTTAAAGTAATAAAACATAGTAAACGGTATTTAATTAACTTTAAAATGTATTTAAACCCACAACAATGTAGAATATATTGCAGCTTAGCAGTTCTTATATGTGGTGGCTGCATTCATTTTCTTTTTTTCAGGCTTCTTTCCCTTTATGTATTCCTGGTGATCCTGACAGCAATGCAATGTCCTAAGGTGACATCACTCCCTCCCTGTACTGTATCAGTGGAGAAGCAACAATGTCACCCTAGGCCAGGGCTACAGAACACCCCCTCCTTCTTCTTCATAACATAGTGGGGAGGTGTCTATAGTTCACAGAGATAACTGGGAACAATGTTAACTAACAAGAATTCTGCACAGATCACAAGATATCTGGCAGGATCAACAGCTATTTTTGTGCACTCATTAGGCAGTGAAAGCAAAATGGTTCAAATGGTATTTATTAAGTTAACAGACCAAAATGGAGCAAGAGAAGTCCATTGTTATGGTTTACATACACTTTAAATATGATACACTTATTAAATGCTGATTATAATTATGGTGAAAAACTGATTACCCCTTTACAAGTAGCTATAAGATGATCACCCGCATCAAGTCATAGCTGGCAAAGCTCACCTGTCAGTATAAAACTGTCATAATAACTAACTTCTGTGTTTTGTCCCCACTACACGTTACCCTTCCCCTCTCAGCTGCCACAGCAGAGACACAGAGTTCCAGCACAGTGCTTTGATAGAACTCCTGTATTGGAAGTGGCAGGTTCAATATAGAGAACCTGTCTCCTCCAAATGCTATCACACAGAGACTTGTTATCTCCTGTGTGATAGTAATAAAGTTAGGTAAAAAAAAAATTATAAAAAATTAAAAAAATAATAAGAAATAATAATTAAAATAAAAAAATAAAAAGTGATTTTTAAAAAAGGTAAAAAAATAAAATAAAGAAGAAATGTAAAAAAAATTAAACCAACCCTGCCACCCCCGCAGTCTGGTTGCCATTCTCCATTAGAAGGGGGGTTTGGCGGGGAGGGGGGTGCATTGAAGAACCTGGCCTTAAGGCAGCAGAGAGATTAAATCCGGCCCTGGTGGTCAAGCTGCGTATGGTTAAAGGTTTTTTGGTGTCAACACCATACATAATGCCCAGAAAAATTTTGTTTCCAATGAGTAGACCTAGACTTTGTGGAAAATATTTTTTCTTTACGAGGCATATTATTTTGTGGTATGTATTCATGACTAGGAAATATAAAATATAATGAAGACATGACTAAAGATGACCATATAACAATACAGATAGAACTGGAGCTGAAGAATTGCAGCTTGGTGATTTCTATCCATAAATTGTTAACAGCATGTGAAAATCACAGATAACTCATAGACATCCTGATGACTGGTCAGCCCTGCCAACAGACAAAGTACATCCAATGTATAAAAGCCTATTCAGGTCAAAGAGACAGCCTTTCCCCCCAACCCTCTCCCTTCCATTACCCCACACATATACTCACCTTCACTCCTCCACCACTGCCAGCGTTCCCTTCGGCTCCTGGAGCAAAGAGAAATGTGTGGTACTTCCAGGTATGACAAAGCATGTGATTCCCTCCCTTTCCTCTCAGGAGGCAGTGCTGGGTGTCTGAGCAGCCAGGCACCAGCACTATGTCATGGGAGAGAGGAGCAAGTCCTTAGCTTTGTGTAAGTTGTGACCAAAACAAGTTTACAGAAGGCTTTTTGTCTATGCTTACATGCAAAGATCCTTAAAGGAGTAAAGGGAGGTTGAGCATAAGCTGGGGGAGCAACATTTAAAGTGACCGTAAACTCAGGAGTAGTGTTGTAAAGTAGCCACAGCTCCAAGCATGCTTTGCGATGGACTACAATCTCACGTTTAGTTTAGTCATTGTAATTAAAATTATGAACTATCACGGGAGTGAGCTTGCAGCGGTGACTACTTTACAGCACACACACACGGACCATAGGAACAAAAGTAGCCACCCTCCAGAAGGAAGGACAGTGCCAGCATGAATTCAGATATGATTTGAGGATCTACAGCTGAGTGATACAAAAATAAGATAGATTTTTGTCAATAGCTTAAGGAACTTAAACGCATTTTTAAGATTTAACTCCTGAGTTTATTAGTGTCACTTTAAGTAAATCTATTGCTCAGCCCTGCATAGTCAAAGCCTAGGTTCAATTTAAAGGGTCTGACCAGGCAATTAGCATAATATTGAATTCTCAGTTATAAGTGGATACTCGTGACCTAATATATCTACTGGCTTTGTACATCTCTTGGAGACTACAGATTTGAATTGATTAAATAGTAAGGCACAATCATTGGGTTGTGCCCCTATAAAGGAAGTGCCACAGGCATATGTAATAAGCAAATAAGGCTGTGATTGATGATGTAGAGATATAGTTCAACATTATAAATAGAACCAGCCGTATTAGGCATGAACACACTGTGATGAGATATGCTATTTTTTTTACAACAATCCAAACGCATTCACATATAGAAGTAAAAAATACAAATACAAACAAATGGATCCCTATAAGGGCTTTTTGCGTTTTGAAAAACAAAAACTGCATTTTGTTATCACTAATATAGTACTATATTTTCATTACAGGCAGAATAACAGTCTATGTTAATAATTATATTTCCTGTGGATGAATTTTAATTGTAAAAGCAACTTTTAGGTCAGTCCCCTTGTAAATGTTTTGCATCTCCTTTTCCTTTTTCTTATATCTTAACATCATATTCTGCAGTCCATAAATATTAAAGGCTATATCTGTATTGATGGATATCCTCTCTCTTTTAGGGATACTACTTTCCTAAAGAAAATATTTTGGTGTGCACTATGACTATATGTAAATTGATGTTTACTGTAACCCGTTTTTCTTAAAAAAGTCATTCAAAGACACATTTGCCTTAAAATGCCCAACAGTTTAACAAATGGATTTGCATAAATTAAAAACAATAGGTACTAAGGTGAATAGTATATTTTCAGTCTGAAGCTCATGGTAGGTCCCAGCCTCCATTAATTAGTGAGGTAAGTTTGGTGTCTCTCATTTTCCAAGATATCAGGACTTCTGAGTGGTTGTGATTCAGGGTCCTTAGCTCAGTTAGACGGCCAGTCAAACGTGCAAAATGTTGAGGATCTTCAGGATGATAAATTTTGGAGTACTTGTGTAAAATTGCTAGTAGTGGCTCTTGCAGTTTATCAACGCAAACTTTGTTTTTTAAGAATGGGCGATCTATAAAAAAAATAGCAATAGTAATCTCAGTAATGACAAGAAAAAGTACAGCTATTTAAAAAACCTATGGACAAAACTTTATTATGAGAAAAGGTTTGAATCTTAGTCAAGTTTCTATTGCGGTCTGGGAAGTTTTCCCCTCACTTCCTGAACCCCTGTCACTGGTACGTACAGGAATTGATAGACACCATCCCATCCCAGACACATGCAGCAATAAAGACAACTTTATTTTAGTAGAGTTATAGCACCATTCAGGTTTTTATTGTGGACTGTGTTCGCTATAGTGGGACTTTCCAATCACTTCCTGTCTTAGTGACAGCCTTTGTGTCAGAGTGGAATAGGGTGTAGGTCTGGTTAAGGTCCTAGGCTGCTGCCTTTCTGGTTGCAATAGGGGATCGCTCATCAGAAGCTTTGACATTTGCATTCAAATAAACAATTCAAAAGAATCTTCAAGCAAAATGACAAATGTTTAATAGGCACTCCTAACCACACATCCTGTGTTGCATTGTGGAAAAAAGGGAGGGAGTATTATGATCACCTCTCTCTAGTAGGCAAAGAGTTCTACAGTAGATTGAACCAAGTATAACGAGCTAGGTGGCATTTAATTAACCTGTTACTTTCCCTGCACAGACAAAGCATGAGATAATTTTAAGGAGGAGATTAAACAGGAAGAGTTAATTTTAGGAGTTAAGTTTACATAACTAAGGGGTGAGATGAGAGGGAGAAACAAATGTTAGGATCAGCCTAAAAAGTTAGGTTAAGGTTAGGATTTTTTTTCTGGGCTCTAATTTACAACACAAGTACTATTGCTGGATTTTCAGACACAAAAGGTGCATATATAATATATGTGTATGTCAGTGTATATAATATATACACACACATACACATATTTATACATACATACATCTATATATATATATATAT
>NW_017307497.1:408928-409823 GCF_000935625.1 Nanorana parkeri
TATATAAACACACAGACAGATTTGGTATTATGCGATTCCTTCTGGAAAGTGATGATATTAAAAGCAATTGTCTCATGAATATCTGCATGCCTTTGGTTATGTAATGGAGTAAAGTGTGTGTGAAGGAAGGTGTGAAAAGAGATAAATTATTGTCTATTTTACAAAGATATTTTAACCACTTGCTGACCGCGGTGTTTACACCCCCTTCCTGGCCAGGCCATTTTTCAGTATTTAGCGCTGCAGTACTTTGACTGACATTTATTCCATCATTCAACGCTGTACTGAAATTAATTGGGGACCGTCACGGAACATGTATCAACGTGATACTTGGCCCTCTCAGCAACAAAGATATCCGGACTGTTACCCCTGCTAAACGTTTGGGATGGAGTAACAATCTGTTCTACATAAGGGAACTGAGGGGCTTTAAACCTGGAGGTAAATGGTTCAGTAAGTGAGGACAGTACACTAGCTGAAGGAAGAGGTAAATTAGACACCGATTTCATGGAACTCAAGAAATCAGTTGTGGACTGTTCCATCACAGAGGTCAGGGCCCGCAGAGCTTTAGAACAGCGTGGCACCGACATAGTCTCTGGGATGTATGACACAGGTAATACTTTTACAGAAGAGACCGTCTCGCATTCGAGAGAGGCGGACTCAGGCACAGAAGAGGCAGACTCAGGCACACGAGAAAATTTAACCCACACAGAAGATACAGATTTTAATTTGGAAGAAACAAATGCAAAGGACGGAGAGGCAGTTTTAGAAAAAAATTGAGGCAGGATCGGGGTGCAAAGTTTCAGACTTAAACGCAGGATTCTGGGGCTCAGAGGCCTGCGGCGGCAGGACCAAAGTAGTTGGCCCTGTAGCGGGCAGAGCCGGAGTAGCTGGCGCAGCA
>NW_017307497.1:409835-425131 GCF_000935625.1 Nanorana parkeri
GACTGGGGCAAGAACTGGAGCAGCCTGCCTGGACTGGGGCAGGAACTGGAGCAGCCTGGACTGGGACAGGAACTGGAGCAGCCTGGACTGGGGCAGGAACTGGAGCAGCCTGAGTGAAGACAGCTGACACAGGAAGAGACTGAACTGGGGCAGCTGGTATTGGAACAGACTTGAGGTAGTTAAAACAGTCATCTACAGCCTCATCCTCAGAGCAGTCGGTCCAATCCTCAGTCTCCATTTCTTCATTGTTTCATCGTCTGAACAATCAGTCCATTCATCAAGATCCTTTTCTTCTGACTGAGATTTAGGTAAGGGAAGCAAAGATCTTTGCTGGGCTGCATTGAGAACAGGTGTAGACAAATTGCAGACAGGAGCTGTTGCAGTGGGAAACCGTGACTGGATTTTATTCTTTGTAACCTGCTTAAAGGAGAACTATGACATGAGTGATTTCCACTCACGTCATAGTTCTTAGCCGACCTGTGACAATGAGACTGTCACAGGTCGGCTCAGTAGATCGGGAGGTGAGGGAAAACATACCGGGTTCCCTCACCTCTCGATCCTGTCACGGCTCTCTGCCGTGACAGGGGGAGGGGCTGGATTCCCCTCTCCCCGCTCCGATCTGCCAGCGCTGACTGGCGGAACGGACGGGGAGGGGGCGGGTACAGCTGGCTCTGCCTCTAGATAGGCAGAGCCAGCTGTCACTCACGCAGCTGGGCGGATCCCGTCATCTAAGTGGGGATCCGCTCCAGGTGCGGCGTCTCAGTATACCGCGAGCTGTAGCTCGCGGTATACTGAGCTTAGGGTAACGGGAGGACGCTAGTTTGTGTCCTCCCGTTACCCCAAGCAGAACTATGGGGAAAAACACTGACCCCATAGTTCTCCTTTAATGGTCTGGGATAAGGTCTTTGAATAGGGAGCGCCCTGCTTCATAGCTAGAAAAGTGTTTGAGAGATCTGAAAGGAAATGAGGGGGAATTAGCAAGTGGCCCATAACACTGGCTAGGAACTCAATACGTTTTGCAGGTTTCTCACACATAGAGTGGTTGTAATCAAGCATTTCATTCATGGACTCATACAGATCCCCTTCCAACAGCTAATATACAACCTGACGTGACCAGGTTGCCAAGGGCGACTGCAGGATGAAAGGTTCATGCAACAGCTTAAAAAACGCTTGCAGAAATGAAGAGATATTGTGGGGATTTAAATCTTCAAATCTAGGTGGGGGAACAAAGATGTGTTGCTTAGGGGAGCTTTCCCCAGGAACAAAGATTTTAAAAACAGCAGAAGGACTCCAAGTCCCAGCAGGCTGAATGCTTGCAACATGGACGTATGCATTGTGTATAGGAAACTGAGACATTATATAGTCAGTACTTTTTCAGAGCCTGTGAAACTGTAGGGCTTAAGTCTCTGGCAAGCAATGTCAGCAGGGTCCATGGCCCGAGCAAACTGTCATGGATTGGGACTCACAGGTATAAACTGGAGTCAGGTATGTGGACCCTTTTCCACTACACTGGCAGGGACACTTAGAGAAAAGGGTCCAAGCAGTGTAGGCTGACGACTCCCAGAGCTGGAGTACAAGCAGGGAACAGAGCAGGTATGTGAAAGAGGCAGTGGAAGTCAGCTTAAGCTGGAAGTTCAAATACAAGGCAGGGTGTTGCAATGCTGATTAGGTGGCATGGGGTCCCCCAGGATGTGGAATCTAAGAGCCAGACGGTATTCACCAGAGCTCCTGATGGTGGAGATGGGCTTGGCTGCGTGCTGACCCCAGGTCACAATCCCTAGGTCCACCCAACTCACCTAACAGGTACAGGGTACAAATTAAAGGTTAGGGACAAGATAAAGACTTCCAGGGACCAAGTGAATTACAGGGTAGACTGTAATCAGGGATTTCCAAGGACAAAAGCGAAGCACAGGCAGCCTGTAGACGGGAATTTCCAAGGACAAGCCAAAGGTTCGGTACACAGGAAAACTTCCAGGAATTCAGGGTAAATCACAAATGGGGGACTCGGCAACTAGCTTGGGAAAGCGTTGCTCGGGCAGCGTGCCGTTCACTGCCCTGGGTTTAAATAGAGACAGGAAGAGGGAGGATCCACAGGATTGGCTACAAGCAGACTGCACTGATTGGCCGAGAAGCTGCATAAGAAACAGCAGGAGAGGTCGGCCGACGCCTAAAGCTTGCAGACAGGTGCAAGTGTGAGTCAGGTTTAGAGCACATGTCTGGCGGACTACAAGCACCAGCACAGCCCTACATGCCTGCAGAACCAGGGGTAAGAGGCCTGTATATATACTGGTAGAACTACAAGTAACAGCTCAGCTGCAAGTCTGCAGCTGAACTGTGACAATCAGACCATTTATAAGCAACTTGATGTTCCTATGACTACAGTTGCAAATAGACTATATTGCCAAAAGTATTGTGACAACCCCTCCAAATCATTGTAATCAGGTGTTCCAATCACCTCCATGGCCACAGGTGTATAAAACCAAGCACCTAGGCATGCAGACTGCTTCTACAAACATTTGTAAAAAAAATGGGTTACTCTCAGGAGCTCAGTGAATTCAAGCGTGTTACTGTGATAGATTGGCACCTGTGCAATAAGTCCATCCGTGAAATTTCCTTGCTACTAAATATACCACGGTCAACTGTTAGCGGTATTGTAACAAAGTGGAAGCAACTGGGAACAACAGCAACTCAGCCGGAGCACAACAGTGCATAGAGAGCTACATGGAATGGGTTTCCATGCCCGAGCAGCTGCATCCAAGCCTTACAGCACCAAGTGCAATGCAAAGGGTCGGATGCAGTGGTGTAAAGGACTCTAGAGAAGTGGAGACGTGTTCTCTGAAGTGACGAATCAGGCTTCTCTGTCTGGCAATCCGATGGATGTGTCTGGGTGTGGGGGTTGCCAGGAGAACGGTACTTGCCTGACTGTATTGTGCCAAGTGTAAAGTTTGGTGGAGGGTGGATTATGGTGTGGACTTGTTTTTCAGGGTTTGGGCTTGGCCCCTTAGTTCCAGTGAAGGGAACTCTTAAGGTATCAGCATACCAAGACATTTTGGACAATTTTATGCTCCCAACTTTGTGGGTACAGTTTGGGGATGGTCCCTTCCTGTTCCAACATGACTGCGCACCAGTGCACAAACAAGGTCCGTAAAGACATGGATGAGCGAGTTTGGGGTGGAGGAACTTAACTGCCTGCACAGAGTCCAAACCTCAACCCGATAGAACACCTTTTGTTTAAGGTCTAAGAAAGGGTAGCCAACCTCCCTGAATAGGGGCCACAAGAGGAAAATCAACCCCAGTTTGAACAAAAAAGATATTGTGAATGGTAGACAAAGAGCCAAGGAAGACTTTTAAGGAGATACAAGCTGAACTCCAAAGTCAAGGTACATCCTGTCCGATCGCACCATCTGTCAATTTTTGAGCAACAGTGGGCCCGAGGGAAGACTCCACCATTAAAAAAGCTAGACTGGAAATTGCTAAAATGCATACTGACAGGCCATTGTGCTTCTGGGAGAATTGGCAGCTGAGAAAAAAATTGAGCTTTTGGCAAGCCACATCAGCACTTTGTTCACAGACAAAGAAAATGAACACAAAGAAAAGAACATTGTACCTACTGTAAAACATGGCTCTGTTATGTTTGGGGCTGCTTCTCTGCATCTAGCACGAGGTGCTTTCATTCTATGCAGGGCACAATTAAATTTCAAAACAATCAAGAAATTCTGGAGTGAAATATACTGCCCAGTATCAGAAAGCTCAGTCTCAGTTGCAGGTCAGGGGTTCTCCAATAAGATAATGACCCAAAACACACAGCCAAAAAGCACCCATAATGACCAAGAACAAAAGAGTGCACTATACTGAAGTGGCCTTCTGAGCCCTGATCTGAATCCTATCAAAAGTCTATGGAAAGAACAGAAACCTGCAGCTTAGAGAGGGCACACTTCAGATCAGACCGGAGACACTTTGCTTAAGAGGATTGGGCCAATCTACCTGTGTGCAGGTACAGAGGTCTTATTGAGAGCTACATAAATCGCTTATTTGCAGTGACTGTCTTTAAAGATTGTGCGGCAAAATATTAGGTTAAGCATCCCATCATTTTCTCTAGAGAAAATGGTTGACTCTTCTTTTTCAGTGGTAGGATACCAACAAATTTGTCCACCTCTGTATACATAGATAGATATGGTTTTGATATTTATTTTGTGCTCTGAATAAAAAAAGGAAAATTGTTTGCGCACCTGAAAAGAACACTGTTATTGCAAGAAGTAAGGCATATTCAGTTTCAGTCACGTTAAGAGAACCCATGCTTCTGAAGAAATTAAACAATGGAGTAATAAATTCATCTGTGATATCTGGAAAAGAAACAAAACATTATGACACAATTTACCAAATCTAGGCTGGAAATAAACTCTTTAATATATTAATTGCAAAGCATTGATTTTACTTTTATTACTTATCATCTTTATTTTACTAAGAAAATATTGTATTCTGATGCTTTCATTTTACTAATGTGAAATTCACTCTCTTCATTAGGTTAGAGCAGTAGTGATTACAGCAATTCAACATTAAGCAAAAACTACATACACACAAGGTCATAAAAATGACCAGACAAGGGGTGAAGAATGGGGAGGACAGAGTCACATCGTTGAGCATACAGTAGTTATAAAAAGCATGTCATACCGATTTAAAGCTAATATCAGCTAAGAGGTCCTCTTTTTCTAAATGGTTTTAACTTATCCTTTGGGAAGTTTGGAGTTTAGAAATTATCATTATCAAATCTAACTGTCTTGGCCATGCCTGCACATTCCAACCCCATAGACTTTTATGGAGCCATCTACCCTAATTTCCAGCCTCGGCAAAAGGGTAAAATAACTAAGAGCACGTTGTCTTAAAGTGCACTTATTCTTTAGGTTTAGGATGCAATCTTTCAAAACAGATCATCAAAAAACATTATTTATGATGTCCAATGATATACCTGCGTGTGCGCACACAGACATACCCACACACACCCACACACACTTTAGATTCTTCAAGTAGCAACAGCAAAATAACAATTATCAAACCTGGATTATACTGTGAAATATTTTGGTGAGGAGGTGTTTCTACAGAATACAGAGCACCTCTGTCAAAATCCTGAATATGGTAATATTCTGTTGAATGGCTCTGGTATCTGACAAGCCCTGAAAGAAAAGTTGTACTTATTAGTCTCTCATATGGGTCAAAATGTGTTACATTCTACAGACATTTTCTTTGTTATGAAAATGAAGAACACTGTGTTCATATTTTTCTAATCAAAAACATTGTGTGGCATGGTCTTGAGTTAAATGGATTTACTAAAGGCTTTGATGCAGAACGTATGGTCAGGTCTATCAAAGAAACACTCCCAGCACAAGTATTATTTTTAGGGTAGGTTGGAAGCTGCTGTTTAGTAATGGGAACAAATGCAGTCACTGCAAACTCTCTTCCTTTCCCACTGGCTTTAGAAGAAAATATAAAATGCATGGAAACCAAAGACCTAATTTTTCATGTTTAAAACACCTGTGCATATAGACGCATTCCCTGTCAATTTAGCTAATCTGTGGGCCTACGTTGGCCCTGATTAATCAACTAGACATGCCATTTTAGCACAAAACTTTATAACTAAACCACAAAATTTTAAAGTCAAATACCTATATGTTAGAATACACATTACTGTGTTTATAGCAACAACTTCTGCAGTATACAATTTCAGTCACTAGATGGCAGTGTTTATAAGTTCTGTTATATATCTATGGTAGATACTCTGTTGTATTGAATAAGGTAGGGAATAAAGCTGTGGCTTCCTTCCTGTTTTCCATCCATGCGCAGCATGCATATCTGACTGTGTGCTTGTGTTTCTCTGTGAGGTTCTGCAAGAAGTTCCAACACTATAAAACAATGTTGTCTTAGAGTAAGCACAATTAATTGGTGTGGAGGATATAGAAATTCACACCATTCTATAAGCCAACAAAATTAATAATACCCCTTGGCTTACTTTTACATTATTTTATTGTATTTTATTTTTAATGTTTTTTTAATATTAGTTTCGCATCTGATATGGAAAATGACACCAATATCAGCCTCTTTTTACTTCTCACACAGCTTTTCTGAATAAATTGATATCAATAATATGGGTCCCACTCATTTCTAACTAACCTTTTTAATAAAATTCGTTTAGTGTGTTTAATGTTTAATTTTTAAATTCGTTTGCCTTTCATTTTACCCTTCTGTTATTGGATTACTAGCGAGATACGATCTGCCGGCTCAGAGCAATATGCTACTCGAGACTCTTATGGGCGGTCGGCTATGCCTGTCCCGCCCCCCCACTCTCATACTCCTATCAGGACAAGGCTACGAGTGCTATCCCCGCCCAGCTGTCAGTTTTTAAAATCGCGGTTTTCCCGCTAATCTGTTCCTTCTACTTTCACCTGAGCTTGACAAAGAGGCATTGCCTCGAAACGCGTAGCGCTTTTCTTTCTTCAATACCGACACCCTCAACTGCTGTGTAACACCCCTATTCCTGTCCCAGCCGAAGTCCGTTCCCCACGACTTTGCCGCTCCATCCCCTGAGACTTCTGACAGAGAGACGGCACCAGACAGCTACTGTCACACAGCACAGAATTTTACAGTGTCTTTGGCCGCAACGGCTCAGCCCGGCCAGCTGAGTTCCCTTGCGACAGACATCTGCACATATGTCCTCTGCCGTCCACACCACTGGGCTTCACCTGTCCAGATCTGTCAAAGTGTTCCATTGGACCATCTCCAGGGTTCCCCAGGACACCTTAAAAGTGAGCCACTTTGCATTCTGGTCATCCTAAGTGTGAGACATTATTGTTACACTTTATGATTGTTTAATTGTACTCAAACAGTAGTAGCGCTCTTAACACACACATTGTCTGTTTTTTGCTACCACAGGGTTCCTCTCACTGTTTCTAAGAGCTCGCACACTGTTTCCACAGCCTTGTTGTAAGATTACTTTTTCCAGCCTAACTTGTACCCTTGGGTAGTGCGCTTGTTACTTTTTTGTCCGTGCAATGTTCTAAAAGATTGACCATATGCATTTTCCTTTATTTTACATGTTTCAGTTTCAGGGTCTGTTGCTAATACAACATAGGTTGGACAGTTACCCAGCATTGTTGGGTACTGGGCTTGCACTACCAAGCTGCTGTACTATTACTGTTATATCATTATCAAAATGTGTATGTAGATATTTATTATGAATATATATTTATTTGGGGAAAATAGGTATATAGTCTATTTGTGTTTGAGACAATATAAGAACATCTGGTCAATCTTCATAAAGTTTCTTTATAAATTATCACATGTAAAGGACTCATTGGCTTCAAAGTTATGTTAGTTTGACAGATACTATCCTTTGAGAATATCTCACCTATATCTTGGTACATAGATCATTGCCTGAAATCACATCATATCTAAAAACCGGAATGTTCCTTTGAGTGAGTAATAAATTGGACAGAGGAATGTCTGTGGATATCGTATACTTGGACTTTGCAAAAGCATTTGATACTGTTCCCCACAGGCGGCTAATGTATAAGTTAAGGTCAGTAGGTATAGAGCATTCCATCTATAATTGGATAGAAAACTATTTGTGGTGATCAATGATGCATACTCTGAATGGTCTGAGGTTGTTATTGGTGTCCCCCAAGGTTCAGTGTTGGGCCCCTTACTGTTTATAAATGATATAGAGTTGGGGATTAAAAATACTATTTCTCTGTTTGCAGATGACACCAAGTTATGTAGTGGAATACAGTCCTTACAGGATGTCTCCAACTTACAAGCAGATCTGAATGCACTTTGTGATTGGGCATCTATTTGGCAAATGAGGTTTAATTTTGATAAATGTAAAGTTCTGCACTTGGGGACTAAAAACATGCTTGCGTCATACACTCTAGGGGAGTATGTTTGGGGGAGTCAATGATGGAGAAAGATCTGGGTGTTCTGGTAGATCATAGACTCAATAATAGCATGCAATGTCAAGCAGCAGTTTCTAAAGCAAGCAAAATACTTTCTTGCATTAAAAGAGGTATAGACTCCAGAGATAGAGACATAATCCTGCCCCTGTACAAAGCATTAGTAGGACCTCATCTTGAATATGCAGTTCAGTTTTGGGCACCAGTTTACAAAAAGGATGTTGTGGAACTAGAGAAAGGTCAGAGGGGCAACTAAACTCATAGAAGGCATGGAGGTACTCTGCTATGAGGAAAGATTAGCTGACCTGAATTTGTTCTCTTTGAAGAAGAGGCGATAAAGGGGGGGCATGATCATCATGTATAAATACATAAATGGTCCATATAGTGAACTTGGTGCCAAATTATTCACTTTAAGGTCACTGCAAAGGACAAGGGGGCACTCTTTGCATCTGGAGGAAAAGAGACTTAACCTTTGCATACAGAAAGGATTCTTCACAGTTAGAGCTGTGAAAATGTGGAATAGACTCCCCCAGGAGCTAGTTCTAGCTAGTTCAGTTAACTGTTTTTAAAACAATCTGTATTCCTAAATACACAGAATATTACTGGATATTGAGTTCTTATAGGTATATTAAGCACCAGAGATTGTTGATCCAGCAAATATCCGATTGCCTTATGGGATCAGGAAGGAATTGTTTTCCCCGTTGGAGCAAATTCAACTATTCCCAATAGGGTTTTTTTTTTTTGCCTTCCTCTGCTTCAACAGTGGGTAACTGTGGGTATAGCAATCTGTTTTAGGTTTTTCTCTATGGTTTTTTTCAACCTGGCTAACTATGTAACAATAATTTCCACCTCGGGCATTTGTGGTCAGCTTACTTGGCATAGGGCTTCTTAAGTGTGGCCCCTGACATCACCATTGGGCCGCACATAATTGTTAGTATATGTAATGCTAAAAAACAGTCAGAGACTGGACATACAACTGTGGGCATGCTACAACAGAAGGTACATTTTAATGTAAATCTTCATCAGAAACCAGGAACCCAGGCTTATATATACATATTTTAAAAAAAATTAGAACCTGGGATTGAAAATGACCTAAACTGGATAGACAAATAAGAATAAGAACAGTGATCTGATGCTGATTGCAATTGAACACTTGAAAGGTTTTGTAAGGTGTAACTCATGCCGGTTAGGAAATATACAGTATGTGTGGATGGAATCGAGTGGTATGTTTTACTTTTCTGTGCTGAGATTGATACTTACCTTAATGCTCTCCTGCCCTCTAACTGTGTATCCTGCAAGTGCAGCCTTATATTTTCATGCTGATAATGTTACTGAATTCCTGTACTTCTGTTGTGGCAGTTATACATAAATAATTTTTTAAAAATGCAAAAATGGTAGGACATTTGGAGCCGCATAAAACTCCTGTTGTATAATTCCCATTAAATTACGTACCATCATTATGTGTTAGTAAACCTCCAGAAACTTGCTGATTATATATTTGTGCTGAGCGTAAAAAGGTTGCTTCAACTGTGGAACCCTTTAGAAGAGCAATCTGATCATCATGGTCCAGCAACTCAAAACCTGCAAGAAAAGAATGTCCAGATACATCAGACTGTCAAAACATCTGACAAACTGTATGCTGCATTGTAATATTGTGTATAATGCATGTTTAAAGTGACCCTGTCACCACAGAGTCACTTGTTCACAATGGGAAGAGGCAATATATTTATCTTTTCAGCTTCCCTCGTCTTGAAACACTGACCATTTGCTTCTCTTCAGCAGGTGTTCTACACTTTGGGTCTTTAGAATGCCCGCCCCCTGCCACACACTGTAGTTCCTCTTGTGGGCTTGTATGTCACTACAGGATGTACGAGCCAAAGGGAAGAACAGCATATGGCGGGGAACAGGTTTTTGGCCCACCCAGAAGGGTTGAATACTGACAGTGGCTAGAGAGAAGCAAAGCAGAGGGATTTAACAAAGGAAAGGTCTCTGCAAAATTCTCTGCAAAGGTAAATATATTGTGTCTTTTACAGGGTTACTGTATTGTGGTGAGTGGATGCCGGAGTGGCCCCAAATCCGGCACCTCCTCCACCGCCCCCTGACGACCCCGCACCACCTGCGGCCGTTGCCATGGGACCCACGCCCGAACCCCAGGTACCAGCACCCGAGAAATACACCGGTGATCGCAGCAAGTTTCGTGCATTTTGGCATGCCTGTCAACTCTACTTTCTGCTGCAGCCACGCACCTTTGTGACGGAACAGACCAAGGTGGGGTTCATCATTTCGCTTTTGTCTAGTGAACCCCAGGCCTGGGCCCGCCGTCTCCTGGAACGGGACGATCCAATCCTTGAATTCTCGTGAGGGTTTCTGGACGCCATGGCTCTCTTATATGACGTTCCCCATCGGACTTCCACTGCAGGCCGGCGGCCCGTTGAGGACTACGTGGCGTAGTTTAAAAGATGGAGCTCCGACACGGAGTGGAACGATGCGGCACTCCGCTGTCAGTTTAGGCTGGGACTGTCAGATTCCCTTAAGAACGAGTTAGCCCGTGTAGGGGTGCCAGATTCCTTGGATTAATTAATCCACCTGGCCACCCAGATTGATAGATGCCTGAGGGAACGAAGACTGGAACGAACTGGTTACTCCCGACCAACCTGGATGTTGCCCCGGGCCCCGAATTTTCTTCCGGTTGGGAACCCGATGTCCCGACCCGTTCCTCCCACGGGAGTCCAAGAGCCACCCAAACCCATGCAGATTGGCTGGTTGCGGCCACCATTGACCCCGGGGGAGAGGGAGCGACGCCGCCACCTGGATCTTTGACTCTATCGCAGGGTTTCTGGGCATTACGTACGCACCTGCCCCATCAAGAACCGTAAGTGGCAACAGACTAACCTGCTTCTGAGGCCAGGGCCGGACACCTCATCTCTCACCTTATTGTCCCTATCTCATTACAACTGCCAGAGAAGGTCCTCCAGATCTCGGCCATCCTTGATTCCGGTGCCTGCAGTTGTTTTATGGATCGCCAATTCGCTCTTCTGCATCACATCCCCCTGCAACCTAAACTCCACTAACTCCTAATTTTTCTGGCAGATGGCACTGCCCTCAAGACCAGACCAGTTACCCAGGAAACCATCCCGATCCCCGCCAAGGTCATGCCAGGGCACCATGAACTACTCCGCTTGGATATCATAGCTTCACCCTTGTCCCCTGTCATACTGGGAATGCCGTGGCTCCAGGATCACAACACACAGATTGATTGGAGCACTGGGGTAATCTCCTTCCGTTCCCCCTATTGCACGCGGAACTGTTCACGGCCCGCTGCTGTCCAGAACCTGTCCCTCTGCCAACAAGTCCGGGACCTCGCACTACGTCGGGATCCCCACGGCTTACCACGACTTCCTTGATGTTTTTGACAAGAGGAATGCGGACACTCTACCTCCGCATCAGGCATATGATTGCCCCATCGACTTGCTATACGGGGCGGCCATCCCCTTTGGGCGCATATATCCGCTATCTGAACCAGAGTTGGGAACCCTTAAGGAGTACATTGAGGATAATCTAAGTAAAGGCTTTATCCGTCCGTCCACTTCACCAGCCGGAGCCGGAATCTTTTTCGTAGAGCACACCCTCCGGCCCTGCGTGGACTACCGTGAGCTTAACCTCATCACCATCAAGAACCGCTACCCCCTTCCACTGATTCCAGAACTGTTCCAGCGCCTCCGTTCCGCAACAGTCTTCACCAAGTTGGTTCCGCAACCGTCTTCACCAGCTCTGATCTGCATCCTGTGTTCATTAGTGTATTTGACCCGGCTTGTTCCTGACCACTCCCCCTGGATTCTGATTCTGCTTATGCTGCCCTCTGGTTCCTGATCCGGCCTGCCCTGGACTACTATTTTGGATCCTGCTTCAGTACCGCTTGCCCTCTGGTTCCGGACCCGGCTTGTTTCCAGACTACTCTGTGGATCTTCACTTGTCTACCTGCCGTCCCAGTGGAGCTCCATTTCTGGCTGGCTACCTGAGGTTCTACATCTAGCACCCGTGCTGCTCCTGCCTGTGCCCCCCTGTTGCACCTCCAGAGGTCCGCAGACGGAGTTGCAAGGGTGGTCCTCCTAGTCACTTCTGGCTCGCACCACGGTACGTGACAATATCTCTATGCTTAAAAGCAAGAAGCAAGGCACCCATTGAATGGCCCATGTGACCAGCTAAACACTGTGCTTTATTTGCTCAGTGCAGAAGAAAATATATGTAGCAGACAAAAAGCTAATCGCCTACATTACACTTTCAGAAGGCTGACCACAATCAGATGACCCAATGCAAAACTTAGTTGAAGATCTGGTCATTAGGTTATCCCTAGGTAACTGGCACGTATGATGTTAGAAGAACGTATTACTCATGGAGATTTTCCAGCTTGTTGGAAAATTACAATACAAAAATCCCTGTGACATGTCTGATCTTTCCCTCTTCTCTGTAAGTAGAAGTAACTGTTAACCATCACTGCACATCACTTCAATCTATTGAGCAGGTTGAGTAGTAAGCAGGGGCAGGTCGCAGAGCTACAAATGAGTGGTATATGTGTCTCCAACCATTTTCCTTAGGGAGTCATCTGTCTGTCTATGAATAGGCTAGCTCCTTTTATAAACCACCTTTTAGGCTAGTCATATCAGTCTTCTGTTCTATGGCCCTCTTACTCATCTACAGCAGCCCTTAACAATTTCAAAAAGTAGACTGAATGCGGACCCAAACTGTTGAATAATTTATTGAGTTTATGGTCCATTAATTGAATTTGCAGTGGAGGAATTTGGAAAGTGTGTTGACCTTTATTATGGCTAACATTTTCCAGTTTGTAAAAGTCTACAGCACAAAATCCATTAAAAAAAAATGTTTCATTTGTAATTGGAGTGCTCTTTTTGACACTCATTGGCATTCTTGGGAGCCTTATTTTTAAGTGAATTCCTAAATAGACTTAATCCATCTCTTAAGGGGTTGTTCTGTTCACCCTGATACTGTTTTACTTTGATCTGAGTATTCTGGATGTTCTGAGAATACATTTGGGGGAAATATTTGCCAAATAACTTTATTTTGACTTTGCACTTTGAATATCATTTTGACAAATAATGAATATTTAGAAAATTAAATAAAAAACAAATCATTAGGTACCAGAGAAATTGAGAGCAGAGTAACAGCATGCAGTTATATGCATCCCAATAAATTTGTCAACCAAGAACAATGGCACCTGTATCCCATAAGTTAACATACCTGGTAATTTTTTTGTAAATTCCACCAACATTTGTACATGCATGACTGCTGCTTCTGAGATATGGTAAAATATCTCTTCTGGGTTTGCTGATTCTTCTAGCTGAGCCAAAACCAAGAAGAAGACAAACAAAAGTAGATGTCAGAAGTGTTTAAGTACATATAAAATAAACAAACCAAAAAATAATTCTAACTACTGCTGATACAGTATGTGTGTGTGTGTGTGTGTGTATATATATATATATATATATATACTGTATATATATACACATATTCTTTGGGGGACGTTTACGAATTCTGTCACACAGTAAGGTTGCAGCTAGAATTATAAATTCCTCCTTTACCTGCTCTGACCATTTCCTAATTATGCATCTATTTAGAGTGAAAATCTGTCTCATCTGTAGTGATGAAACTCTACCTGCTGGTTTAAAATACGTAAGTTAACTAATAATATACAATATTCCATATTTACCTGATAGGAAAAAAATAATATTTTTATTTTTTTTCATCCTCATAATAATGAATAACTAGAAAGTGTTGTAAAGTAGCCACCTCTCCAAGCTCACTCCCGTGATATATATAAGTGCAAATTAGTAAACTAAACATCAGATTGTAGTCCATCACGGGAGTGAGCTTGGAGTGGTCGCTACTTTACAATACATACAGGGACCATGGGGAACAAAAGTAGCCACCTCCAGAAGGAAGGACTTTGTCAGCATGAGTTCAGAGATGATTTGAGGATCTAATGTACAGCTGAGTGATACACAAATAAGGTACATTTTTGTT
The DNA here is from genome assembly GCF_000935625.1 of Nanorana parkeri. NCBI lineage: Eukaryota > Metazoa > Chordata > Amphibia > Anura > Dicroglossidae > Nanorana > Nanorana parkeri. The sequence continues at coordinate 423,815 of NW_017307497.1, forward strand.
ACTAGGGTAGTTTAATGCATTTGTAAGTTTAGTGTCACTTAAACCTTATTTTGGCATTTAGTTCTGTTTTGGGTCACAGGAGTTCACTTACTACTGTGAACTCCTGTGACCCAAAGTCAACATCTAGTCGGCTACTGAGCCCTTTATTCTGACAGAGCAGAGCTGCGCTGCAGCTGGGAAGGATCCCAACAATATTGTCAGGATACACCCTGCTGCTTGATTAACAGCTGGCTCTTTCTCTTTAGAGCCTGAGCCAGTTGTGCCTGCCCCTTCTCCCATCTGACCCTCCAGTGAACGCTGGAGGAATAGAGAGGGGAGAGATAATCCCTGACAGTCACCGCTCTCTGCATGGAGAAGACCATGAGCTAAGTGATCAGTGGTTTGTGATCGCTCAGTTCTCAAACTATAGAGCTGCCTTGTGACAGCTACAGTGTCACACGCCAGCTCTAAGTATTGGGAAGAGTACATTTTACTTTTCCCATACTTCTTTAAACCTAAACTCCATGGCAACAGATAATTACACAATAAAACACATATATGGTAACTGTTTTACCCGCTGAAAGATTTGTAATTCTTATCAGCCAGTCTTGTGATCCAAGCACCTGGCCACACAGCATAACGAGGTACTATACTCTCAGAGACCTCTCTGTGCACTACACCGCAATTGACTTGCCCTAGCCTGTGAATGGACAATGGAGGAGAAGTAGCACAATGATGACTTCATTGATTTCAGTGTTTGATTTGCAGCACTGTGTGATCCAGGCAGTGGCGGACCTAGGGAACAAAGGTCCCTGGTGCAAGTTTTTTTTTTTTGCCTCCCCCCCCCAAAAAAAAACACAAACACCCCAACCCACATCCCTTTTAGCAACCACAAAAAAAGTTGGAGAAATTCCGATGCAGAATGGGACCTGCTATGTAGCACTACAAATACTAGCTGTACTTTATACAGCATGTCCATCAGTTGGGCTACAAAAAAATAATGATTTTATTTAATAACTTTCACCTCTTCTGGCTGTTTTCTGGTGGGGGAGGCTGCAGAAAAACACACCAGTGTGTGTGTGTCCATCTCAGACAGCGCGCCCGTGTACTCAGGCGGCTGTTGGCTGGATCATCATGGCCAAGGCCCAGGGCTGCCCCCTGAAGTGTCTGATGGATATTCCCGGCGCAGAGATGAGGGGGCCCGCCGGCTGCCAGATACCAATGTGATCATTGGACACTCCCGGCGCAGAGATGGGGGGCCCGCCGGAAACCCATCCCATGCTATCCGCGGGCGGACACCGGCGGGCCTCCCCCATCTCTTCCCCGGGGCTGTGTTAG
>NW_017307497.1:425435-437592 GCF_000935625.1 Nanorana parkeri
GGCGGGCCTCCCCCATCTCTGCCCCGGGGCTGTGTTAGATCAGATACTGGGCCCCCCTTTAGGCTCAGGCCCCGGGGCGGCTGCACCAGTGGTAGGTCCGCCCCTGGATCCAGTAAAGCCTGATAGTACTTTGGTGTTGCTCTTCCCTCAGGAGGCTGATATCAAGAGGGTTGAGGTACATCTGTTGTCTGGGTTAAGTGATAGCTTTTTATATCTACCCAGAGTTCAGCTTTATACTTTGAGTAGCCTTTTTAAAAGTTAGGAGAAATATTAAACAATGAAGCCAAAAATAAATCTGCACAGTAAACTAGAACAATAAAGTACTATTTCAGGCAAAAAGCTATAAAGCAGCAATTGTACAGTGGATATTTGGAGATGTATTTACTTTTTGATTGTAATATCGCAACAAATACTTACAAATAACTTGTGATCATCTAGCGGGATACCATATTTTTGGTATGCAGCTACTATATGATCAATCAGCTTACAGTCCTCAGCAGTCAGTTCCAAACGAGGAATAATCTGTTTAATGTACAATATATATATATAAATATCTGTGCATAGCCAGCGAAAATTAACATATATATTATATTTGGAAAAAAAATGTATTTCAGAAATATATTCCCAGATTTACAAACCAAAGATGGACACCACTTACACTACTCCCATTTTACTTACATAGTGATCCGTAGATGTTATTTGTAGTATGTTTAAAAATCGTAAAATGAATTATTATTATTATACAGGATTTACAAAGCGCCAGCAGTTTGCACAGCGCTTTACAATATAAGTAAGACCTGACAATTACAATACAATTCAAGACAAGATGGTAAGGAGGGCCCTGCCCCTGAGGGCTTACAATCTAAAAGGGAGGTACAAGTGATACATGAGGAGGTAGCTGTGTGGGGATGCATTGTTTGAGAACGTGATGGTTGAGTGGTTAGGTTGAGGTGGGATAGGCTTCCCTGAAGAGATGAGTCTTAAGGGATCGCCTAAAGGCAGTCAGTGTGGGAGATAGTCGGGCAGGTTGGGGTAAAGAGTTCTATAGGACGGGAGATACTCTAAAGAAGTCCTGGAGGCGAGCACGCGAGGAGTTGACGAGGGAGCTGGAAAGCAGGTGGTCTTTGGAAGAGCAGAGGGGATGGTTAGGGTGATGCTTTGAGACAAGGTTTGAGATAAAGCCGGGGGCAGAGTTGTTGATGGCTTTGTAAGTTGTTGATAATATTTTGAATTTTATCCTTTTGGCAATTGGAAGCCAGTGCAGGGATCGGCAGAGGGGGTTTGCAGACACTGAGCAGTTGGTTAGGTGGATGAGTCTAGCAGCAGCATTCATGATAGACTGAAGGGGGATAGCCTGTGTAGTGGTAGGCCAATGAGGAGGGAGTTGCAATAGTCAAGACGGGAGGTAACAAGTGAGTGAATTAATAATTTAGCAGTTTCAGTGGTGAGGAAGGGGCGTTTTTTGGAGATGTTGCAAAGGTGAAGGCGGCAGGATTTGGATAGTGATTGGATGAAAAGATCATGAGCTCAGTTTTTGAAAGGTTGAGTTTTAAGAAGTGTTTTGACATCTAGACTGATATGTCAGTTAGTAGATTAGTGACACGCAAGGACACTGAGGGGGTGAATTGTGGAGTAGAAAGATATATTTGAGTGTCATTGACATAGAGATGGTATTGGAAGCCATGTGAGGTTATTAATTGACCAAGGGAGCAGGTGTAGATAGAGAAGAGAAGGGGTCCAAGGACTGAGCCTTGGGGGACCCCTAAAGAAGGAGGAAGAGGAGGGGAGAAGTTAGATTTGTAGGTGACACTTAGATAGGAAGGAGGAGAACCATGAGAAAGCAGAGTCTTGTAGACCAAGCAAGTGGAGTTTTTTGAGGAGGAGCAGGTGGTCAACAGTGTCAAAAGCAGCAGAAAGGTCTAATAGCAAGAGTAAGGAGTAATGGCTATTGTTTTGAGCTGTTAGTAAGTCATTAGTGAGTTTTAGGAGGCGGTTTCAGTGGAGTGTAGAGGGCGAAAGCCGGCCTGTAAGGGATCGAGAAGTTTGTTATCAGTGAGGTGGCGGCTCAGGCGGCTGTAGACAAGGCGTTCTAGGAGTTTGGAGATGAATGGGAGTAAGGAGATTGGTCTGAGATTGTTGAGGTTCGTAGGGTCCAATTAGGGTTTTTTGGGTATGGGAGTGACTAGCGCATGTTTTAGAGGGGAGGGAAACATGCAAGTAGAGAGGGAAAGATTGAAAATGTGAGTAAGACAGCGTAGGATAGAGTAAAAGGGTGACCAAAGAAGTGGTGAGGGAACTGGGTCCAGGGGGCAAGTGGTGAGGTGGGTGTCAGAGAAAAGCTTTGTAACCTCCTCTGTGGTGACATGGTCAAAAGAGGAAAGTAGCAAGTGTGATGGTGGGTCTGGTATATTAAAAGGGGAAGATGACTGGACAGTGGTGATCTGATCCCTAATTGTATCTATTTTGTTTTTGAAATGAATGGCAATGTCCTGGGCAGTTAGTGGGCGGTGGCGGTGGAGGACAGAGTAGAGAGTTAAAAGTAGAAAAGAGTTGACGTGGTCTGGATGAGAGTGACAAAATAAGTCTGTTTGGCAGCACGGAGGAAGGAGTTATATTTTAGGAGGGCAGCTTTATATAGGGTGAAGTCTTAGTTTTCCACCACATTCGTTCAAGAGCACGGCTATGTCTTTTTAGATGTCTGGTTTCTTTATTTTTTGCCACATTTTTAGTGGACGTGGTCTTACTCTGCGTGTAGTGAGCAGTGACAAGGTGTCTAGGAGAGCGAACTGTGGAAGACTGAAGTAGTCAGGGCAGGACAGGGGGGAGATTTTTCTGTAGAGGTAGTCAGTAGCAGAGTAGAGAAGAGGATGGTCGAGGTGGCGAAGCTTTCTCCGGGTGACAGTGTGCCATGTAGAGGGATTCAGGGTTGGAGACAGGGTGAGTGTGAAACTGACAAGGTTGTGGTCTGAGAGGGGGAAAGGGTTGTTGGAGAGGTTGCAAGGAGTGCATAGGTGAGAGAAAACAAGATCTAGTATGTTACCATCAGAGTGAGTAGGAGTATGTGTCCATTATTGTGTTAGGTCAAAAGAAGAGGTTAGGTTAAGAAATTGAGTGTAAGCCAGGGTGTTAATGTTATTAGAAATGTTAAAGTCACCAAGAATGATAGTGGGTATTTCTGAGGAGAGAAAGTTAGGTAGCCAGGCATAGAAGTCATCAAGAAACCGAGATACCGGTCCAGGGGGCCGGTACATAACAACAATCCTCAAAGAAATTGGAGAGAATAGGCGAATACAGTGGGTTTCAGAAGAGGAGAGGGATAGCGAGGGAGGTGAAGGCAGAACTTGAAAAGTGCATTGTGGGGATAGAAGGATTCCCACTCCACCTCCTTTGCGTCCACTGGGTCTGGATGAGTGCGTCCAGTGGAGGCCACCATGGGAGAGGGCAGCGGCGGAGGCAGGGTCGGATTCCTGAAGCCAAGTTTCAGTAACTGCAAGCATGTTAATGGAATTGGAGATAAGAAGATCAAGCACAGCGGTGAGTTTGCTACAGACAGAGCGGGAATTCCAGAGGGCACATGAGGAGGAAGGACTGGTTCTAGGAAGCAGGGGAATAGAAGTCAGGGTGCGCGGATTGCAGCTGCTGCCAGGGTAAAGGCAGTGCTGGTTTTGAAGGTGACTAATAGAAAGCAGAGGGCCAGGATTAGGAGAGATATCCACTAAAGTCAGGAGAAGTAGAAGGGTGAGAGAAGTGAGATGAGAGTGGGTTTTATGTGAGTGAACATCAGGGACGTGCAGGGGAGGCAGTGCCTCACCTAGTATTATGGAGGTAAAAGCTGTTAGTTTCAAGTCTGAAGCTGACAGCTTTTTCTGCATTTAGAGCGGCTTGTAACAGGTTACACAACAGGGAAAGCCTCCTTGCTGTGTAACCTGTCATGGATGGAGCGCTGACTGTTAATTACAGGCGGCGCTGCATCCAGCTTTTGACAGCTAAGTTAGGTTACACAGAAGCGGGCTTCCCCACTGCTTCTGTAACCTAACATAGTGAGGCAAGAGCTGTCACAACCTCTACTCTATGTTAGAGGCTTGAGCTCTGTGGATGGTTTGGACCAATGGCAAAACGCCATTGGTCCAAGCTGTCCAATAAAAAAAAAAAAGAAGGACATCGATCTAGATGCCTCACCAGTGACGAGCAAGGAAGGGACAGGGAGGCCCCTCCCTGTCTCCTTCAGACTAGCTTTGTGACCTGGTTGGAGGGCGGGGCTTCATCTGGATGGGGACGGGGCTTCATCAGGATGGGGGCGGCATTTCGCCTGACTGGGGGCGGGGTGTGCTGGGGACGGGGCTGGGGAATGCCTCACCCAGCACTGAAGGTACTGCACGTCACTGACTCAAGTACTATTCAAGTGTCCACCCCACAGTTTATATATTTCACCTTCTCTCCTACCCTCTCCCTACTACAGCACTCATCACCTCCTGCTCATTCTGAATCCACATGCCAGGGTTACCTCCAGGACACTGGGGCATGTTCACTGAATTGTTTTAGTCAAGTAAATATGAAAAATTGCATATTATTTTATTAATTCTTCTATTCAGCTTTAGGTTCCTTTTCACATTTTTTTCTTTATCTTCTTTCATCCTTTGTTTTAAAAAAAATATTTTCTTAAAACACTCAATAGCTTTCGAGTCAGAGCAGTGATTCATCCCCCTCACTCCCTGATCTTTGGAATGTCTCCATCTAAGGTTTCAATGAAATAACATATATGTAATAAACTTACAATACAAACATTGTAGTTTCCCTTAAAGTGAAACTTTCAAGAGCTAAATCTTAGAAATGCATTCAAGTACCATATCTATTAACAGAGATGTATCTTATTTGTGTATCACTGGGCTGTAGATCCTCAAATCATCTCGGAATTGGTGCTAACACTGACCTTCCTTCTGGAGGGTGGGTATTTTTGTTCCCCATGGTCCCTGTGCGTGTTGTACCGAAGCCACTGATCCAAGCTCACTCCCATGATGGAATACAATCTCATGTTTAGTTTACTAATTTGTATTGAAATTATAGGCTATCACGGAAGCGAGCTTTGAGCCATGACTATTTTACAACACACACAGAGACCACGGGGAACAAAATTAGCCACCCTCCAGAAGGAAGGACAGCTTCAACACAAATTCAGAGATGATTTGAGGATCTACAGCCAAGTGATACACAAATAAGATACATTTTTGTTAAACGTTAAGGTACTTGAATGCATTTTTAAGATTTAACTCCCGAGTTTAGTGTCACTTTACATAGAACATAAAATACACAGGAGCCAACAATCATGCTAACAGCTTTCAAATTAGGCCCAACCTCTGGCATATCCCCAGGCTCTGTAAATATGAAACTGTCTCTCACTTTGGCTGGTTTTGTAGTTGATGTTACTTGTCTGTTATCACTTCCATCATCTTCCACTTTCACGTTACGAAAAACTGAACTGTTTTGTTTACAGTTTTTTCGAAGTCTTTTCGACTTGCACTGTACTTCAGTTAACAAACCTAGCACAAAACACAACCAATAATTATTATAAATTCCAGAATATTTAACCACTGGTTATTGTATTATGTTTGTAAATACATCTTAATTTCAATATTTTAATGTAATCTCTGTGGTTCAGGCATGTTTTGTGATGGAGTGCATTATAGCAGAGCTTGGGGTTTTCAAAAGTTTTTTTTTTTAATAAGGTTAAATTGATGAAGAATTCATGGTACTCCAAAACTGTCAAACAACCTTTTCAGTTCAAAACAGTGCTGTGATGGGGACACATGATCAGAACATCAGAAACCATTTCTTCACCACCTATTAAAAGGGCTCTTCAATTGAAGAATGATAAGACTTTGGAGTTCTCTCCCAACAGAGATTAATGGTCTACACTACACACATACAACACTCACGGGTCTTGCAGTGGAGATAAGTCAAAGCATCAGCATTTTATTGTCAATGGACTGAGCTAAAGTTACTAAAATACTGATGCTTTGACTTATCTCCGCTGCAAGATGAGCCAGTGCCCCTATATCTACTTTGGATTTGTATATATATATATATATGTATATATATATATACACACACACACACATATATATATATATATACATATATATATATATATACATATATATATATATATACATATATATATATATATACATATATATATATATATACATATATATATATATATACATATATATATATATATGTATATATATATATATAATGGGAAATTGTATACTTACCTATCTGTAATTTTCCTTTCCTGACGCCAATACATGGCAGCATACGAATGGGTTTAGCTCCGCCCTTCACCCAATCACTGGACTAGTTATACTATGAATTAAAAAAAATTAAAAAAAGGTCACAAGCACTCCAGCATGTAGAAAAGTCAATGTTTATTGACTTCACAAGTGTCACATCATCAGAGCTCGGATGGTGTGACACTTGTGAAGTCAATAAACTTCAGGAAAGGAAAATTACCAATAGGGAAGTATACAATTTTCCTGACACCAACGTGGCAGCATATGAATGGGACATAGCAAGCAAAAACAAGGGAGGGCAAAGTTATATAAATATTTATCTATTTACACAATTGTTAAACATATTCAGAACCAAACTTCACCATGGACAAGGCTCCTAGATCGACTCTGTAATGGGACAAGAACATACACCAGGTTACTGCCTTCGAGTGTTACTCTGGAGATACCACCACCAAATCTGTCCATAAGGATGAAATCCTTCAGTAGAGTGAACCCAGATATTGATCTGTGGCTCCATCTGTGGATCGACCTGAAAGAAGGAGACCTCAATGTACTTTCTCAGCATAGCAGCCACATTTAAGGCATGAGCTGAAACAAAACTTTATTCTTGAATATTGGCAACATTGATGTCCTATTTAGATGGAAGGATCTTCCATCCTTTGGATGACGCTGGGAGAGAGATGTAGGATTTTACTGTCTGGAAATGATAGCAATAAGATAGTTTTCAGCCTAAGCTTGACTATCCAAGACCCTCCTCCCTGAGGGGATTGCTGCAAGAAAAACTATTTTACATGTTACTGTCCATCTGAGTAAGTGTGATCTAGACGAAGTTGAGAAGGAAGAACATATCCAGCACTATTTGTAAATCTTAAGGTAAAATGAACGACTTTCCTGAAGAATAAATTCTTGTGCAAGCCCTCAAGAGCTGGCTTATCAATAAATGAGCTGCCCATTTTGTCTCAGAGGATGCGGGTGTGGGGTACTGGCAGCCAAGTACATATTGCTTTTCTAAAGAAAGTCCAATATATCTGTCATGACAAGGGGAAGAGAGTTAAAACCCTTTGAGCTTGCAAAGTCTATGAATTTATCATTCCACACTGTAGAATATGTGACATTTAGTAGCTGCTCTAGCATACAAACAAACACTCTATGACTGAAGATGAGTAATCCAGGCAAGGCAGACTTTACTGCCAGCCTCCAAGCTGCTTAGTGTAATTTAGGATGTGTTTGGATGAAGCATCTACTGTAGAACATCTGCATTTTTAGGATAAATAGAAGATTCCATGGCCAGAGTCTACAAGAGAGAGAACCCTGGATGGATGGGCCACAGACAAATGACTGCCATCAGCCTACCTGGATAATTGAGGGTCCTATTTAGGGGCCTGAAACCAGTGGACTGAAGGAAACATATAAGCATTAAATTATCCAATACTCCGGCCATTGGAAAGCTCACTCTTTAATAAGGAGTGTCTGCAGCCTGTGTTCTTAGGGATTTCCATCAGGTTGAGATCTGGATAACTCACTTGCTGCTGATCCACAGGAAACTGCTGGATAAGAAAACATTAATTGTTGTCCAAGGCTTTGTGGCTTATAGTGTCAGCCAGGAAATTCTGGGGAGTTCAGCGCTGAATTCATGATTGGCGGTACCTCCATCAGCAGTGAGCAGTTCCTTCTTCCCTTGTGATACTGAATCTATGGGAAAAACATCATCCTGTTGTTCAATGAATCAATACGGAGGTTCAATGGATCTGAAAGGCTCTCTGAACTCCAAGATGCTGGAGATTTCTTCCCCCATTGGACTGTCACTTGCCTTGAACTAAGAGGTTGTTGAAGTGATGTGAGTTACACATCTGAAGAATCCTGTTGGAAGACCCTCAGCCTTCAATGAGTCTTATTTCACTATCTGAATTGATTCTGTAAACTTGAGACAATGGGACGCCAATGAGTAGGATAGAGACTTGCTAAGACAGCTGCCTACTTGTATATTCTCTGAGTTTCTCTGAAAACATCATCCATTGTGTTGGCATTGCTTGGCTTTCCCTTTTGGGGAACCCTGTTAAATTTGATCAGAGCCTTAGGATGTTCCTGTGGACTGCCAGAGTATGAGCATGCTGAACTATCAGCAGGATGTCGCCACGCATAGAGTAATTCTTGAAGCCTTGTTTACTCAAGAAGGCAGTAACTGGATGTAATATTTGGAAAATGTGGCGAGGCCAAAGGGCAGATAAACAAACTGAAAGGGGAACTTTAGAACAGCAAGCAAGACATTTGAGAAAGTACAGGAACGTGAATACACCTCTGCCAGGCACAACATCCTATATCCTGTTGATGGTTTAAGTTGATTGAATACAGAGATTCCATATGCAAGATCTGGATCCTGATCCCTCTGTTCCAAGCATGTGTACATAGAACCTAGAGCCTTGTTAACACCAAGGAATTCTGATGGGAATGAAACTGACTGGAAGATGAGAAGAAAAACTTGACAGCATCCATCTTGAATTCTTAACCGGACCCATGGATCCTGAACAGGATATGCTCAAACTTGTGCATGCTCTCACAACCTGGGGCCTACAGGTCAATTTTGTACTAATGTACTGATATGTCCTTTGAGCTGTAGATGGTGCTGTAGTGCAATGCTAGTCTCTGTGTGCATGCTTATCTATGAAACACAGGAAGTTCTTTTCCTTTCTGTTTTCTTCAAAATGCCATATTCAAGTAAAGTAAAACTCGATTCAGCATTACTCAAGATCCCAGCTCCCCATCCAAACACACAATCAACAAGCGGAACCCTCAAAAGGACTTTTGTTTCTCATGCAAGGGAGTAAAGGCAGTCCCCGACTTACGAACGTCCGACTTACGGACAACCCGTACTTACAAACCGAGGTCCACAGTTCTCCTAAATGTACCGGCAGCTGCCAGCACATTTAGGAGAACTGTGGCTGCAGCGGCCTGTGTCCCTTCAAATCCCCGCTGCTCTCCCCGCCTGTGTTGACGGAAGCAGCGGGGACACAGACCGCTGCATTCCTCCACTGCCCCCCGTACCTCCGCTGCTGTCCCGACCGGTTCCTCCTCTACTTCCGGTCCGTCCGCACCTCCTCTTCTGCCGGTCCATCTGCTCCTCTTCCCCGGGTCCGTCCGCTCCTCTTCCCCCGGTCCGTCCGCTTCTCTTCCCCCGGTCTGACGCTCCCCCGTTCCGGCGGCTTCTCCTCTGCCCTGCCCCCCTGCCTCCTCTTCATCTGCAGGCTGGGAGCCATACCCAGCCTGATATTGGATATTGTAAAATGCAATAGCAGGCTGGCTATTGCACCCGCCCACTGTCTGCTGTCAATCGGCATGGGAGGACCGATAGAGAACTTTCTCCTTCAGGCCCCTCCTCTGCTAATTGACAGCAGGCAGTGGGCAGATGCAATAGCAGGCTGGCTATTGCTCCCAGCATTAAAATTAAAAAGACAAACATTTTTTTTTTAAAAAGTCAAATAAAATAAAAAATGCAAACAAATAAAAAATAAAGTTTATAAAATAAAATTACCAGTTGGAGTTACACAAAAAATTTACCAGTTCCGACTTACATACAAATTCAACTTAGGTACAAACCTACAGTCCCTATCTTGTATGTAACCTGGCTACTGCCTGTAATCTTGGTTTGTTCAAATGAAGAAAAGCTGATTGTGAATTCTTCCATCCCCTGTGACTTTAAATATTTTTGTGTGTGGTGAGATCTGCACCAACACAAGGTAACTGCAGTCCCGGATGAGCCACGCAGCATATTCATAGCAGCTTTACTATAAAGTCACTTGCTGATTCATTTCATTCAGAAATTACCATGCCCCTGAGACCTCATTGCCAGTCAAAAGGTCTGCTTCTGTGTTCTTCGGCCAAGTATGGATTGCCCTGGCAAGTAAGAGTACTCCAGAAAAGATATAAACTGTATTTACTCATGTAAGGTGTCCGGATGCCTAACCAGTCAGATGACTGTTGCATCAATCATAAGGATAAGTTAGAGCAACAAACCTCGTCTTGAATGGGTATATATTCCTCCTAACATATGGCCTTTTTAACTGCCCTGATGACTTAAGGCCCACAGTATGTGAATCCTTGCCAGTAAATTATCATTTAAGATGTATGCTGGCAACACTGTGAAACTAACTGCCCCTACGGGAGGGGAATTTATGATGGTTGCAGCTGCTTGACTGGACTAATAATTGACAATTCATAAAGTACTTCACCTCTGTTTAAGGCTTCAGACCTCCAACTTTCTGCCTCTTTATTTACTGCTGCCCCTGCATGGGAAACTTGGCACAGCATCCTGCCAGATGATCACAGGCCCAGCACTGCTCAAAAGGTTGTACAATCCTTAATCCTAGTAGCAGGATCTTGCATGTGTAGCAGCTTTATCACAACTTGAAGAGGACCTTTTCATCCCAAATGGAGCAGCTTACTCTGTCCTTTGGGGAGCAGTGCTGGCAATAGGGCTGGAGAGAGTTATAATCCAGAAATCCATGCATGTGCACTCTGAGAAGCAGCAGTGGCAAAGGGCTTGAGAGATTTACAATCTATTAACCCCTGCATATGTACTCTGAGGAACAGTGCTGACAATAGAGCTTGAAAATATTTAATTTAATTGAGCCATTGCAGGTGCAATTTTTTTTTTTTTACACCAACCTGACCCTCACCGTAAATAATGTAGCTTGTCTCTTGGGGGAAGGGGGTTAATGCCATCTGGAAATTAAACACACGATCCAACCTTTGCGGTCACAGGTAAGCTGAAGAGGATTGACGTGATTAAATAGTACCTGTCAGAACCAGCTAGACACTAACAATGCTGTATACATGGAAGCCACATACTCACCTATGGGGCAATGAAAGGTTATAGCAGAACAGGACCTGTCAGAACCTGCTATACATTAACCACAATGCTGTATACATGGGGCAATTAAAGGATTACAGTATAACAGGCAGAATAAGCCTGCAAATGAAGCAACAACACCTGAGGAACTACAGGTGTCAGCAACAATACTCACATGAAAGGCACCCAAAGAGTTAAGGCACCAGATTGAAGCTTTGAAGCTGACAGAGGTAGCAAACAACAGATTTTTGTAAGATCCAGTTATAGCTGTAGTAGCAGAGCTACAAGTGGCAGCAGCCTGCACTCAGCAAGCACCTGCAGAGTTAAAGCACCCCAAGCAAACTAATGGATTGTTAGGTAAAAACCTGCAAGCTTCAACTAAGGCATTAGCAGCACCACAGAACCACATACTTCCCTGCATGTAAGGTTTAAGCATAGATCTTCAGGCATAAAAGATATTCAAAGACAATTCAGCCAGAGCAAAGCAGGACTGCAAAGCCATAGGAAATAATAGCACATTCACTACTTAAACTAATTGAAAAAAATGGAGAGGATCCTACTTGTCATCTTGTCCATGCGTGTGATCATTCCTGTACAACCATAGTTTCTGATGATGCAGCTGAGTCATGGTTTCTTTAGAATCAGAAGACCAGGAGGCCAAGCAAGTGTCTTCAACATGCCGCCAAGATGGAGGAAGCATCCGAATATGAAAGAACCCCAAGAGACCATTTCCTGCACCCCAAACTCTGAAGATATGGGAGGGTCTTGCTTTATAAAATAGCATTTAGCCACCTGAACAAAGGGAACTTCGCAACAAGGAGAGGCTGAACCTGTGCGCCGGCCAGAAACAAGGTGTGGGTAAAAATCAAAAGTATTCTTATTATAACCGGCTTGAGCAGTGAGGACAGAAAAAAGAATGGTGGCCTTGGGAGGCGTGCTGTAATGTATAGTATAACTGGTCCTGTGATTGGGTAAGGGGTGGAGCTAAACCCATTCATATGCTGCCATGTTGGTGAAA
>NW_017307497.1:446189-478720 GCF_000935625.1 Nanorana parkeri
TATATATATATAATGCCTTTCTTCTTGAATGCATTTCTTGAAAAATCTGACTGCCAATGAGACCATAAAGATGTTTTTCTTAGCAAGAGGTTAAATTGGCAGTTGCTTCTCAGAGGATTGTTTTTTTCTGTCTGATTTTGTATCAACAGGAATGATATTAGCATGAATAAGTTATGTTTTAACTCACATTCTGCAAGCATGCCAACTGCCTTGCACTTCTTCAGACGACACTCTTGACATTTTCTCCTCATGTACATGTCCATTTCACAGTGTCCACCATTTTTGCATCGGTATACAGCATTTTTGGTAATGCTACGGCGAAAAAAACCTGAAATAGTTAAATATTTGGTCAGTGACAAAACAAAGCAAACGTTCTGGGTTTTCACATGGCAAAAAGCTGGGGTGTATTTAATGCCAGCATAGACTAAACAACCATGGAAAATAAAATGGCCTACAGAAAAGAACATGTGTATTCCATTTGAACTTGTGGGCCTTTACAGCCTTTTTTTTTTATCATTGCCACCAATAGGCATTTTATTGATGGATCCCCTTATTAGGGTTGCACAGATACCAAGTACAGTACTCAGTACAAGTACGAGTACATGTACCGATACTTTTGAGCTCCAAGACTAGACTAGAGAAGAATTCAAAAATTAGTAGGCAGCTGTCATTTGTAAGGAGCACACGGAGCTCCCGGGATTTGTACATCTCAGTTGTAATGTACAATTTTGTTTTTATAAATATAAATAAAGGGATACAGAGATACCAGTTTTGCGAGTACGAGTACTGGTACTTGCCGAGTACTTACAAGTACGAGTACTGATACATTTTTGTTTGTTGTCATGTGACAGTTTTTCTAAAACAATACAGACTAATTATTTCAGAAAAGTGGTGGAGTGCCAGAACCAGGTCCCAGTTGCAACCGCGGCAACCCTGGTAGTTCTCATGAAAATGAAAATGCCAAGTATCTGCACTGGTACTCGAAAAGTATCGGTGCATCCCTACCCTTAATAATGTGATGATTTTATGTAATTCAGTCTGAAAGAAATATAATGTCCTTCAGTCACCAGAGGACAATAGACCTGCAGGTAAAATCGCAAAGTCACTAGCACTCAATGTTAACCTCTCTTCTTCCAAATATGTTTTTATTTAATTTTTTTCAAAATAGTAAGTTTCATTATTATTTTTATTTTTCCTAACCTATGAAACATTTTTATAAAGCCATTCACTGCACATTCAAAAGGGAGACATTTTCCCTATATGTATAGAGCACATTTGCTAGTCGAATATACATGTACATTTTGTGGTTTAATAAAAATTGACAACAAGGGGAAAGGTACTTCCGGTAACAAATGCCTTTTTTAATCCAGCAAATATCACATTCATTACATATTTACCAGAGATTTTATTTTGAACATAATATACCAGACATTGGTAGTGGACCTTTGCATTTTATAATAAAAATACAGTGTCCCTCTTATGAGACCTTGTATCAAAAGTGCAGAACATGTGCCTTTACAGGTTCAGCAGTTAAAAAAAGGACTTTCCTCCCCTTCTTGATGTCACCAAACCATGTGGGCATGTGGGCTGGTACCCGGCATGTGGGCTGGTACCCGGCTGAAATTAGCTGTACAAGCCTGAAGTGAATAGCCGAACGGCCCAACTTCGGGTTGGTTATTCACACGGCTGCCTTCGGAGCCTTGTGAATAACCCCCTATGTGTCCCCAGTTATTTACAAACACCGGAGTGATCACGCGATCACTCTGGTGTTTGTGCTGCACAGAGGATTTGTTAAATATCAATGATACTTATCGATCCTCCATACGGCCACGCACAGAGCCTCTGTCATCCGGAAACTGACAGGATGACAGCGGCTCCGTTCGCCTCACCGCTCAGCCATCCTGAAACTTGTGGCTTCTCCCCGCCAGCCGACGCTTGCAACTCGGCCCCACCCCCCAACCCTGGATATTTTTTTTATCCCCGTTGCCACAGCACCTGCAAGCGGGGAACAGCAGCGAGGATCCATCGAGTCACAGATCCCTGCCTGGAGCGGCTCCAGGCAGGGATGAGAGGCAGATGCCGCCAACTTTTCCCATTGATTTGATTTTCAACTGCTGCGTTACTAGCGTTTGTAAAAGACCCCCCAAACCATATATTTTCTGAAAGCGCAGGCCCGGTAGAAGCTGGCCAGCTGGAAGCACTTTTGTAGCTCTGTACGCCGTACGTCCTTGGCAGCGAAAGGGTTAAAGTAGGGATGCACAGTTACCAGTTCAGATACCAGTACTGATATTTGGCATTTCACAAGAACAAACAGGGTCACAGCGGTTGCAGCTGCAACTGGGCCCTGGCACTGCACCACTGTCCTGAAATCATTAGTTTGTATTGTTTTAGAAAAATGGCACATGACAATAAAAAAAGGTATCAATAATTGTTGTCTTTGAGTATCTGGACAAGTATCAGTACTTGTACTTGGTCTGGAAAAAATGGTATCAGTGCATCCGTAATATACTCTATATAGCCAAAAGTATTGGGACATCCCTCCAAATCATTGGATCCAAGTGTTCCAACCACCTCCATGGCCACAGGTGTATAAAATCAAGCACCTAGGCATGAAGACTGCTTCTACAAACATTTGTGAAAGAATGGGTCGCTCTCAGGAGCTCAGTGAATTCAAGCGTGGTACCGTGATAGGCTGCCACCTGTGCAATAAGTCCATCTGTGAAATTTCCTTGCTACTAAATATTCCACGGTCAACTGTTAGTGGTATTATAACAAAGTGCAAGCAACTGGGAACAACAGCAACTCAGCCACGAAGTGGTAGGCCACGTAAAATGACAGAGTGAGGTCAGTGCATGCTGAAGTGCACACTGCGTAGAAGTCGCCAACTATCTGCAGAGTCAATAGCCACAGATCTCCAAACTTCATGTGGCCTTCAGATTGGCACAACAACAGTGCGTAGAGAGCTTCATGGAATGGGTTTCCATGGCCGAGCAGCTGCATCCAAGCCGTACAACACCAAGTGCAATGCAAAGCGTCGGATGCAGTGGTGTAAAGCCACCACTGGACTCTAGAGAAGTGGAGATGTGTTCTCTGGAGTGACGAATCATGCTTCTCTGTCTGGCAGTCTGATGGATGTGTCTGGGTTTGGCGGTTGCCAGGAGAACGGTACTTGCCTGACTGCATTGTGCCAAGTGTAAAATTTGGTGGAGGGGGAATTATGGTGTGGGGTTATTTTTCAGGGGTTGGGCTTGGCCCTTTAGTTCCAGTGAAAAGAACTCTTAAGGCATCAGCATACCAAGACATTTTGGACAATTTCATGCTCCCAACTTTGTGGGAACAGTTGGGGCAAGGCCCCTTTCTGTTCCAACATGACTGCGCACCATTGCACAAAGCAAGGTCCATAAAGACATGGATGAGTGAGTTTGGGGTGGAGGAACTTGACTGGTCTGCACAGGGTCCTGAACTCAACCCGTAATTCATCACTTTTGGGATGAATTAAAGCGGAGACTGTGAGCCAGACCTTCTCGTCCAACATCAGTACCTGACCTCACAAATGCGCTTCTGAAAGAATGGTCAAACAGTCCCATAGATACACTCCTAAACCTTGTGGACGCCTTCCCAGAAGAGTTGAAGCTGTTATAGCTGCAAAGGGCGGGCCAACTCAAAATTTAACTCTAAGGATTAAGACTGGGATGCCATTAAAGTTCATGTGCGTGTAAAGGCAGGCGTCCCAATACTTTTGGTAATATAGTGTATGTGCATCCCTAATTTAAAGATAATATCCAAGGATTTGAAATGTTCCACACTGCCCTACAAATGTTTGTCATATTAAAATGTTTTAATAACAATTAATTCAAAAAGAATACTCTGTTTGTTCATGCATTAGGACTCAGAAGGTTCAAACAATGAATGAACACAACCGGTTTTGTTTTTCTTAGTCCCTTTAGTAACATAGTTTATTTATCTGTTGACTCTGCCAGTGGGTCCATTATTTGTCCTTTTTGTGTGCAAACGCTGTTGCTTCAGAAGTGAAATCACACAGTAGGGTTGTCACCCTGTGCACAGGATAAAAGCTGATATTTGTAAAAAAAAACAACCTGCTAGTGACAGACTGCATTATACATATATATATAGAGAGAGAGAGAGAGAGAGAGAGAGAGAGATTTTTTTCCCCAGTTGTTTTCTTTCATTCTTACTTCTTAATAAATGACCTTTGCTTACCTTTGCATCCTTCACAGGTAAGTGCATTGTAGTGATATCCTGATGCTTTATCACCGCATACCACACAAAGCTCTTCATGCCCTTTCATCCGAATAGTAGAATGACTAATTCTGGGCCTCTTCATCGTAGAGTACATTTCTTCCACACTATGGGTCATGTTGGCTGAAGGTTTACTAAAATCACAGGAGCTCAGAACATACTGCCCATCTCCATATGTATTTTCCAGACTGTAGGTACTGTAATGGCACTGAGAAGATGGGGATTGCAACACAGGTGAATAAGGCATATTTGTATACTGACAATATGGAGTCGCCTGGAAGTCTGAATCCGGGAGTTGATAATTAATGTGCTCTGGCAGAACATCTGTGAAAATAAACATTGAGAAGCTTGACAATGCAGTACTTTTGTTGCTGATCAGCCTTGGCATAGCTTAAATTAAATTCCAACACACAACTTTTTGTTAGTCACTGCAAAGAAAATGTATGCTGATCAGCATTGATTCTGTTTTTCCACAATGGTTATTCAGCACTATAACTTACTTAGGACAGAGAAAGAGAAGTAACTTAAATAGTAACTTAAACACACCTTTAGAAATGTTAGCAATGACAATCTACAAACACATACTTCTAGATAATTGCCGGCTTTGTATTCTTTGCATACCTTATTTCTCTTTTCTCTCCCAGTCTTCTGACAGTGGCCATGTTGACTAAGGTAGGTTACTAGCTCCCCATTTACTTCCTGAAAATCTGACACGTGGCCAGACATGTGACTAGACATGTGAACATGTACATCATCTCAGAGGCGGAAAATGCCTTTCCCTGAGATCTCATGAGATTAAAGATGAGATTTCCCAGTAATGCTCTGCTGATGTAACCTTCCCAGGTTGCAACACTTTGGCACATTACATCATTTGTGGCAGAAGTTAACCAGGAAGTAGATGACTCTATTTGTAAGTAAATGAAAAACAAGTTTGTTAACTAATGAATGTAAGATGATTTTAGGTCAGCATGCAGAGCTGCATGCTGATGTGATTTTTTGTGAAAGGGGGTAAAAGTCCACGTTAAGACAGAACATTAACCTGGACACAACCAAATACTGAACCTATGTTGTGAAAATAATGGTCTGAACTTCTATCATGCTGATAAAAAATGTATCATAGTGATTGGGCATCACAGTGGCTTCATGGTTTGCACTATCTACAATGGGTTTTTATGTTCTCCCTGTGCTTGTGTGGGTTTCCTCCCACACTCTAAAGACATGCTGAAAAGTTATTTGGCTCCTGTCTAAATTGGCCCCGCATGCGTGTGCAATAGGGACCCTTTATTGTAAGCTCCTTGAGGGCAGGGACAGATGCAAAGTGCTGTGTAAATTCTCAGCGCTATATAACTACCTGTAATAAATAAATAATAACATAAGTAATTGGGTGTAACAACATTGAAGATTAATCTTCATACCTTTTCTCACTCTCAGTCTAGAACTGGAAATCATCTCTGATATCCATAACAGCGCAGTTCCATTAGTAACATATATGAGCTAACTTTCCTAATATCAGTGAAAGTAAAATGGCTCTTATAGCCATACCCCATCAGACTGATGAGCTCATTTCTGTCTGTGTTCCCTGTTAATACAGTGATTGACTTTTGTGCTGCTTATCTGTCTACCACTCTGAGTTCTGCTGTAGAGGGACTTGCAAGAGGCAGATACCAAGTCAAATTCAGGTACTTACATTGCTTGCATTACATGAAACAGAGCTGCATTATATTGTGTATTTTATATCTGCCTAGAATTCAGCTTTAAGATAATACTATGATCAAAACGTTCATAACCAGACCAAATGTGTCAACCTTTTTTTTAAAGACTTAGGGGTCTATTCACAAAGCTGCCGAGGGCAGCCGAGTGAATGAGCGATCAGATTAACTCTCATTTTGGTCTAGGGGCCCAAATAAAAGAAATATACTCACCTGATTCTCGATCCCACCTGGCTGCTAGACTGGTCCTCTTCTCCACTGAGCTCGGGTGGTCTAAGTGCTGGTGACATCATCACGTCTAATGCACGTCTAATGAGTGACATACCACATTTGGAGCGGAGGGGGAGAGAGGTGAGCGCCAATTACTGCAGAACCAAGTATATCTTCTGTATTCCGGCCCCTACAGAAAAACGAGCAGTTAACCCTTGTAATGTGGGGGTTGTCTCACTACAAGGGTTAACTTTTTAAATAACTGGAGTTCTTCTTGCTCTGTATCAGTCAATAAAAAAGTATTAAAACCAAAAGCAGCCAGGCAGGCTAGCGTTTTCAGGTCAGTAATGGTAACCCCATATTTCTACCAGTATAGACATGGCACCAACCTGTCCTGTATCTGAAGGGAAACAACCATGGATTACAGTAAGGCACACCCTCGGTTCTACTTAACCGAAGGGGTCCTGGGGCCGAAGCTAGCCGAAGGATCGGCCGAAGCTACGGCCAGATCCCTCGGCAGCTTCGTGAATAGACCCCTCAGTTTCCTGCAGAATCAGCTGGCCCCCTGAGCACTGGCCCTGATATCTTGTTTTAGAGTGACTCCTTTCTCTTACAGGGTCCTATGGAGCCACCCTTGCAAAAGGACAGCTGCTGGAGACTGCTCTGTCCCTTGTGATCTTGTACTACACAGGAAGTTCAGGGAGGCCAAGCTGGATCCAGTCATTTGGAAACATGATGCCTGTAATTGCTTGGGAAATATGTAAATAAATACTTTGCTGGGTAATGTATATTTGTTTGATCTGCATTTATTATAGAGAAAAAAAAAGAATTGAGAGTTTAATACTACTATAAAGTGACATACATCTCTGAATACTTCATTTATATTCACTAGACATTTAAGTTTTTTTTCATTTCGAATCAAAATTCTGACAAATATCTTTAAATTTGGACATTTGGTGGCATTCCAATTTCCAAATTTGAATGCATGGCAAAAAAAAACTGATGTGTTGACATGAAAATCGAAAAAGCCACCATGGGGTCCCCCACAAATTCCTACTAGAATGTAGTAGGATTTTTAGGGGGGGCCCCAACGCCCCCAAAAAAGTGTGCCCCCCCCTCCAAATCCCTTACCAGACCCTTGAACTGAGCAGTGCCTGGCAGAGCAGGAAGGGGGGGTGATCATGAGGCCAGCCCCCTCCACATGCCTTCAACATGTCGATGAGGACAAGGGCCTCTTCCACACAACCCTGGCCCGGTGGCTGTGGGGGGCGGCGAGCAGGGGGCTTATCTGTATCTGGGTGCCCCCTTTCATACAGGGGGCACCCAGATGCCACCTCCCACTCGTTCATGAGTAAGGGGTAGTTGTTACCCCTACTCATTCACCGAATAAACAGTAAGATAGTAAATAAACACACCACACCAGTTTGAAAAGTCATTTATTAGTAAATAAACACACCACACAGTTTTTGACAAGTCCTTTATTAATATAACAGAAACAGAAAAAAATGTCCCTCAATGTAAATCCATCATCAATCACGTTGTCCATTGATGAAGATCCTTATCAATCACGTTGCCCGCCGCTCGCTGACTCGATTAAAGAAACAATTCCTGCAGCCCGCCGCCATGTCCGCACAAGGATCTACGTCACTGGACAACGTGATTGACGATGGATTTATATTGTGGGACATTTTTTTTTATTATTAAAGGACTCAAAAACTGTGTGGTGTGTTTATTTACTAATAGACTAAAGTACTACTAGTAGTTTTCAAAATGGTGTTGTGTGTTATTTACTATTTTACTGTTTATTTGGTGAATGAATAGGGTGACAACTACCCTTTACTCATTCTTGAGGGGGGGGTGACATCTGGGTGATTCCTATAAGTCCCCCTGCCGGGGGGCAGTGCCCCCCTGGCAAAGCACCCTCCCCATGTTGAGGGCATGTGACCTGGTATGATGTAGGAGAGGGGAGGCCCCACAATCGTCTTTCTCCCCCATTCCTGCTCTGCCAAGCCGCTGCTCCGATCAAGGGTCTGGTAAGGGATTTTGGGGGAGATCTCTCACTTATTCTTTTTGTTGGGGTTCCCCCTTAAATTCCTGGCAGACCTGAAGGGTCTGGTAGAAATTTTAGGGGGGACCCCACGCTTTTTTTTAATGTATTTTTCACATTTAACAACATAATAAACTCCATCCAAATAGACTCAAATTGATCTGAACCGAAAACGTTCGCCTCGATCCAAACTGAAAATAAAAAATATAGAATTCGGAATAATTAAATGAATTGAATTTGGATCCAAAATCTGAAAACAAAAAAAATTGATCCGAAATGAAACTGAACACATTTTTGAGCCTTTACATGTCTAATATTTACACTGCACATTTAAAAAAAAATCTGCTTTAATATATAGGTTCTGCTTTAATATATAGGTCGAGCAATGTACAGAAATGAGGGGGAAAATGCAGTTTTAGTTTTAAGTGTAATATTTGTGCATTTTTCATTACTTTCTATGATACTGTATTCTAAATGTTTTTATTATACTATTTTCTCCTATTTATCCTCAATACATGGACTCAAAATATGTGTAGGTATGTATACATACATCAGGGCTTTTTGGTTGATAAACAAGTATGTATACTGTAGAAACTGCAAAACATTAACAGACCTAACACTAATTAGCATGCCTCAGTTAAAACACTGACATAATGAAATAACCTATTTGTTTTATTTTAATAACTTTGTTAATCTTAGTTAATCGTGGTGATCACATGTTTTGCAACTACTCTGAGTGGCTACTGAGATCAGATTGATCTCTGCAGTGTGAAGACTTTAATTCATGCTGCATGCTTGTTCTGTATCAGTCAGTGAGAAAGTATTAATACCATAGGCAGCCAGGCATTTAGCTTTTTCAGGTCAGTAATAGTAACCCCATATTTCTGTCAGAACAAGTTTCCTTTAACTGCATAGCCCAAATCTGAAAGTGATTGGCTGCATCTTAGCAGATTCTGGCCATGTGTGCAATAGACTAAATGCTATAGATGTTGATACATTGCTGTATTGTCTTTTTCAGTTTGAAAATAATTTTTAGTTCATCAAATATATACAGCGACTTTATATTGCAATGTGAACTACTTTAGGGTATATAAAGAGTATGGCCAGGACAATGCATGGAGTTTGCATTCTCTCCCTGTGCTTCTTGTGTATTTTCCCTCGAGTTTCCTCCCACACTCCAAAGACATGATGGTAGGTTCGTTGGCTCCTGTCTAAATTCGCCCTGTATGTATGCATGAGAGATAGGGACCATAGATTGTAAGCTCCTTGATGGCAGGGACTGATGTGAATGTACAATATGTGAGTAGTAAAGTATATCACCAGCACACCAAAGAAAAATCTTCAACGAGTGGTATTTTATTGATGTACACACATCTCGTCACAAAGCAACGTTTTGGGGCCACTCAGATCCCCTTCACAAGGCATGACGAGTGGCCACGAAACGTTGCTTTGTGACGAGATGTGTGTATATTAATAAAATGACCACTCGTTGAAGATTTTACTTTGGTGTGCTGGTGATATACTTTACTCCTTGGATTTGAAGTGGTGCCATCCACTATCACTGCATCACAAACTATAAAATGGGAAATACCAGTAAGGAGTGTGGTGTGAAGCGAGTAAATTGATGGCGCTATAGAAATACCTGTAATAAATAAAAAAAATTGTATTTGTATCTTATTGTAAAGCGCTGCGCAAACTGTTGGCTATATAAATCCTGTATAATAATAATAATACATTATATGATCGATTTTAGTAAGTTAACTTTCTTATTGTGTGCCATAGGCAGCCATGTAATTTTAAGAAAATATTTCTCATGAAACCGTAATGATCTTTCACTCCAACATGAACTTTATACAGTACTTGGAACATGATTTCTTCCAGACCACAGAAGCATGTTTTTTAATATATGTCTTTAAGAAAAAAACTGCTTGACATAGATAACTCAAGAGTACACACATTCTAAAGTAAGAAGCTAAGAAGTAATACATGTTCCAGAATGTAAGCAGCTTGAAATACAGCAGCTTTGCAGTAAAATGAATGTGTTACCACAATACAACACATTACCGCATGAAGTGCAGTGCCATTCATTTTTAATGGCACCTCAATGCACTATTACAGAAGCCAACACATTTGTACTCTAGTGCACTATAACAACAAAACCTCTGTTTTTAACCCTAATAGTTAGACAATCATTTGTTTTTTGCAGGCTGGCTGGTGAGTGTGCTGGGAAAGTTTTGCTTTTCTAGTGCACTATAAGGCTCATGCCTTTGTTTAAAAAAAAAGGTCTGGTTAACTTTTCAGTGCGTAGAGGTGCACTGCCAGCCCAACCCAAAAAAAATAGGATGCCTTAATGCAGCATACCACAGCATATTTTAATGCATTGTGATAAAGCACGTGCGTCAAAACAACATGTGGTCCAAATGGGAACTAAAAGATTATATGTTCACCCTGCAGTCACAATATAACATAAATTAAAAATCATTCAGTTGCATATGACACTAAATTTAACCAGCTCAAGAAGATTTTAAATATGCTATATGATCTAAGCTTTTTAGGTAGAATTATTATTTCAATATTCCCCACAATTATTTGGTAATTGTGATGGCCCTTTATTTGGCAAGTTACATTCTTCTGCTATATACTGAATTTTTCTTATGTTAGCCTTTGGGTCAGTCACTGCACAGGTGAATTATTAGTAGAAAACAAAAGCCAGACAAAACCATTGAATGTACTCACAAAAGCATTCACAGGGCCATCTCAAATTCATGCTGCAACACCAGCCATATTATCCAATGAGGGACAAAAAATGATTACGCAGGGATGATGACAGACAGACGGATGGTGTCGCCATACTCCACTGCTAGATGCTGATGCGTTTCTGGGGACACGCCTCCTTCCTCAGAGCTCTGTGTGGTTGGTGTTGCAGCATAGATTTGAGATGGCCATGTGAATCCTCACTTTTGTGAGTACATTTGATGGTTTTACTATTTACAGTTAATAAAGGTTTTCTACACTAGCAAAGGTGCCTTTGTCTGGCTTTTTTTTCTATAGGTATATTTGGTCTCCCTGACTGAAGCGGTGTGTGTATGTGCAATCATCCTGGGCTAAGAATCTGATTTCTGGCGCTGATGTGAATTTAACAATTATTAGTAGAGTAAGTCTAAAATATTTTTTTGGGCAATGATCAGCTTTTGTATGCACATTATATGTAAAGCTGGCATCACTTGCACACAATGGGCAATCTCTAAAGAAAATAAATGTGACTTTGGCTTGTCAATGAGTTACAATTTCCATCTCAGGATATCTCGGTTATGAGCAGCACCATTCTCCCTAGACACGTTGTTGCATGTGTTATATGGTGAGGATTGTACAAATAGAAGCTGAATCTAGCAAAATATTTAACACCCATAGAAATACTACCAAGGCATACTTGTACATACTTGACTGTCACTCACGGCTCCCAGGCAGGGATTCTCCCCTACCTGGTCCCATCCTCCGGCGCTGACTGGCAGAACGGACTAAGGAGGGGGAGGGGGAGGGCACAGCTGACTCATCCTCTAGATAGGCAGAGCCAGCTGTCAATCACCAGCTGGGTGGATCTCGACAGTAATGTCGGGATCCGTCCCGGCTGCGGCGGTCTCAGTATACCTCGAGCTGTAGCTCGCGATATACTGAGCTTTGGGTCATGGGAGGACGCTAGTTTATGTCCTCCCGTGACCCTTAGGAGAACTATGGGGAAAAGCACTGACCCCATAGTTCTCCTTTAAATTTTAAGAATTTCAAAGCAAATAATTAGCTGAGCTTCCATAGCCAAATGAGCTTAAAGAAAAACTCCAGGATATATTAAAAATTAACTCTTGCAGTGGGGCATATTGGTCTAGGGGCAAAAATAAAGAGGATACACTAACCTGATCCTCGATCCTGTGGCAGTGACAGCTCACGTCTCTCCTCTCCGGCTGTGATATGTCCCTTAGCGTCTTCATGTCTAATGGACCTGCATTAGACGTGATGATGTTATGGGTCCTTAGAACACCAGAGCCTGGGGCAGGAAAGGATGGAGGGGACCAGTCTAGCACCAGGCAGGACTGAGAATCAGGTGAGTATATGTTCTTTACTTTTGTCCCTAGATTAAAATGAGCACTTAACCCTTGCAGTGTGTGGGTAGCCCCACTGCATGCAGGGGTTAATTTTAACATAAAACTCCTCCAACAAGTAAAGGGAGCAATCACCATACATCAGGAATGACTACCTCGATCTTTTCTTAGACATTTACAAAAATAAACAATGCAAGCTCATTTGACCAAAGATTTCAATTTATCAAATGTCCAGAAGTGATTTATCACACTAGGCAGCTTGACAATTGCCTCGGCAATTTTGACTCACCATAGTAAGGTAGTGGCTCAGCAAGACAGTATGCATCAGAAACTGTTACATAACTGTTTGCCATGGTCTGGTCCAATCCTTCCCACTGTCTCATTAACACCTGTTAGTTAAGCTGTGCTGTGCAGAAATCCTGAAAAGAAATAGACAAAAGTATAGTTTAATTATCAATTTCTGAATTATGCATATATACATCATTATAGGGATTTTCTATTTAAAATGTTTATCACCCTCATTGTTTTACTGGAACATTCTAACATTATTTAAAGACCTCCCTTAGTAAATGCAAAAGAAACACATTGGAGACGATGTCTCTATGAATAAATGATGGTTAAATAGCAATAGAAGGTGTCTTTATATTTCTCCTCCCCGTATGCATGGAAAAGTTTTGACATGTAATACATTTTGTAACACACATGAAGCCTCTTTTTGTTTTGTTTTTTAATAATAGTTTTTATTCCTGTAACTGTAACTACAGTAATAAAAACTGTAGAAACTGTAACTCTGTCCTTCCAGTTCTTAGATTTACACGGTTTTGCCACGGTCATGTTAAGCAGGGGAGGAGACCTCATTTTCCTCTACTGCATTTTGATAACACCTACAGGTCAGCCTGTGACTGCATGGTGAAAGGAGATGCAACAAACTAATGCACACAGCTCTCTTTCACTCTTTTCTCTCCTCCTATTAGCCTGTTCCCTTCCCAAGTCTAAGTTCAGCTGTACAGGGACTTCAAAGGCTAGTAAGAGGTGAAATTCAGGTACTTAGACTGCTTGAATTTAAAATAATACAGTTAAGGATATATTAATGAATACAGAGCTAATATGTGTCTTTTACATCTGCCTGAAGTTCAGCTTTAGTTTGGTAGCAAATGTATCACATATATTGTATTTCCTAGGTTTTAATTAGGAAGAAATATTGAAAATTATGAAAACAAATATGCATTTTCCTGTAATTTGTCTGGATGAAGTATTACATAATTTATGTATTCTTAAAAATGTAAAAAAATACCCCACAACATAACTGCTAAAGCAATACTACAATGTAGTTACTACAATGTAGCTACGTGCTAAAGCTAAAAAGAAAATAGCATTTTCCTTTACTAAAGTTTTGGTATCTTTTCAACATACCTTTGTGACACACAGACATGGAAAAAAAATGGTTTGCATAAATTGTTAGCATAACATTAAGATAAAATCAGGTTAGTAAAGGTGAACTGGTGAGGACACAAATTAGCACAATGGCAACATTTGTACAGGTGACTTGGTGAAAATGTTGGTTGGTGGGATACAATCTATCTCAAATGTTAGTTAGTGAGGACACAAAATTAGCATGATGGCAACATGTTTACAAGTTTGTGAACACAAATAACCTTTCTAAGTCATGTCACTTCCTATATAAATACAATGGAGAAACATTGTATTTCCATTCTCTTGTGGTTGCGGTCATATCATTTGCTTGAAGTGAGTGCTTGAAGCAATATTCCTATTTTGTGTAGCGTGCTGGGAATTGGGTTAGTGACCATATATTGAAGCTGTTGTGTTCAATGAAAAGCTTAAATAGGAAGCCCCTTCCACAATGAATATTGTGTTTAGGGAGCTGTAATGTATGAGGTTTCATGTGTTGCCATCCTAACAGGATAGTAGGCAATACATTTGGAAGTATCTTAAGCAGTACCCCTCTGAAAGTGATTTTTGAGGCAGATCTAGAGAACGCAAAACTGGCTATTTTGGTAAAAATGGCATCATAGGTCAAAATACCTCAGAGGGTCCAATTTTGTAAGTTTACATATCAGAGCTCTATGTATGTGATCCGGGTGTAAATCCTCTGTTAAGACCTCTGAGAATGATTGGGAGAATAAAGAAGTTGTGTACTTTAATAGTACATTTCATACTGATCTGATGCAAATTCTGGCACTGCTCTTAAGTTGTTTCTTTGATTTCCAGTATCTCTGCTTCTGGTTAGTTACAGTACAAATTAAAGGTATCACTACTAGTGTTTTCTACAATTTTTACTGTGTCATCCAGGAGATAAATCTCTGCTTTAAAGCCCAATTCCAATTTGGGTAATTAATGTAATAAACTATCTCCCTGCAGTGGTTGAAAATAAAAATATACTAGCCCAATCCCCGGCACTGCTTCTCTCACACCCTTTTTACTGATCCAGTGCTGTTGTGGGTTGAATGATGCCCATGAATATTTGGGTCCTGTTACTGGTATCTGTTCTTCGGGCCGTTCTTTATGGGTAAGTAAAGGAATAAATATGACCATTTGCTCTGACAAAAAAGTGAGATGCTGAGTTTTTTTGGGATTTGTATTTTAATATTAGCAGTTTGTCAGAGAGTTAGGTCATTATTAGTACAATCAATACCTTTACAACAAGCTGAGAAAAAAATAGTTCACATCTGTAATCTTTTATGCAATGCAGGTTAAGTCCTGTCTGGTATTTCCAAAATGTGATATCTTTGAGCCCCCTGGCCCATCTAAGTAGGGTTATATCTCACCTTTACATACTAGGTGTATTATCTCACCTTTACATACTAGGTGTATTATCTCACCTTTACATACTAGGTGTATTACAGATGACATAGGCTGCATGCAATGTCCCATTGCATGCAGCCTATGTCATTTGGTGTCAATAGAAAGGCAGTATGTGAAGAAGCCTAAGAGCTTTGGCTGTAGGGATTGGCATGAATCATGCCACCTGCCTCAGGAGATCTTCTACAGCTGCTAGCATTAGATAGAGGAGTTTCTTTGGCCCTGGCTCTTCTCATTCTGCTGGGAAGCAGCGCTACAGAACAGACTTGTTTTAAGGCAGTACACTTAGTCCCGGTAAGTCTGCAGTAAGCCAGGGGATCCCGAATCTAGTCCTACAGGACTCTACTGCAAGGTGTCTGTTGTCAAGGGCCCTGCATTCTCATAGGTAAACAATCCCCACTCTAAGGGAGGAGGATAACTGGAGCTATCAAGGGATTTATAGCCTAGCAACTGGTTCACTTTGAGATTGGCAAGGCAATAATAACTCAAAATATGTGCTCTCTGAAAATACACAATACGTGCCCTTTAGGGTAATCTATACTAGATACAAGAGACCCAAAATAACATCAAGCAATGTACAGGAAAGTATCTTAAAGCCATGGTTGCTCATGTGAACTGTCTGATAGAGGAAAACAATTATACAGTATTTTCCTTTCAAGATGTTTAGGCTATAAGGCAAAATTGAATAAGATCCCACATCTAGTAATATGGTGGCAAGACTGTTGAGGGAGTTTTCTTAGCCAGACATGCCTAACCTGTTGTGCACCTTGGGTGCAGTGTTAATTTAGTCGACTAAAATGTTTTGTCATAGTTTTGCTCATCTGCATGTTTTCACTGATGAAAACTAAATAAAAACTAAGTTAATAGGAGTAAAACTATGACGAAAATACATTGCAATTTTCTCTATTGGAGATTTAGTTGACAAAACTAAACTAAAACTAAAATAATTCAGATGACTAAAATGCGACTAAAACTAAAATGCGTATTTTAGTCATCTGAATTATTTTAGTTTTAATTCTGTGTTTTAAAACTTAGTTATTAGTTTGTTTTCATCAGTGAAAACATGCAGAAGATGAAAACTATGACAAAACATTTTAGTCGACTAAATTAACACTGCTTGGGTGTATTATGTACACCCTGAAAACCATCAATAAAGTTCATAGGACATACTTAGCACGCCCTGTCCTCTCCCTCTTCTATTAGTCCCAATGCTGCTCTTTCCGGTAATTTCTGACTGGCAAAGTGAAAATTTGCCACCGCTGTGAAAAACAGAGCTTCTAAACAATATTTCAAACTCTATTCAGAATTTTTAATTAGAAATAGAATGTAACAATATTGTTACAATGTATGTACTATGTTCTATTCATCTTTAGATTAAAGGGTGCAGTTAAAACTAACACTGGTCAAAGTAGAAAAAAGTTGTTGTTTTTTGTATTATTGGTCCATATTTTGTGTAAAGATGGCATAGGAAAAAAAAGTGTTTTTGCAAGACAATATCACCAAAAGAAAGACTTGTATGTCCTGAAAAGAAAGATGATGTATTATTTGGTTATCTTAAGTAATGACAAAGTTTTTGCTAAATCAATAGGCCTATAATAGAAATGTAAAATTGCCATAGTCCAAAAGGGGTATACAGCTGCAAGAGCTGAAATGGTTAAACAGCCAATTAGAAATAGTCATAAAAGAGGAAAATAAAGGGTTATCAAAATGCAATAAAAGGTGGAGAGAGAATGAGAGATTGACACTGGCAAAATAGATTAATGAGAGAAGTGTGCGGAATACAATGCCAGTAGATGTTAGGCTCATCAAGCATGAAAGCATAGTACTTGAGTATTAATATAAGTCAAGGCATTGGTGTTAATATTAGGGTGGGTATATGATAAATAAGTTTCACAAACGGCAAGAAATTCAAATGAGTCTGTTTTTATGTGAAGCTTTTTATTTATCAGCATCCGATTAGTATGAGTTTGACTTCATTGTGCTTCTTACATGCCAGGGTTTTGAATTTTTTTGAATGCTAGGAAGATAAACAATGCCATGCAAGGGCAAAGTGACAATGTCTCTTTGGGATGACAAGGCCCAAAAATTAAACAACCACAAATAAGTTGAGAGAGAGAGAGAAATGTTAGGTTGTCGGTAAGATATAATCCACAGCAAAAACCAACATATAATCCACAAAAATGTTAGTCTTATCATTTAACTGCACTCGCCTTCATTCAAGGCTTAAGCAGGGCCCTCCCTATAATGAGGCTGTTACCTCTAGGGGCATCTCTTAGGGTCATGCCTCAGGCAGCGAATAGCAAGAATGTGATCACTAAATAATAGAACAGCAGACAGAAGGAGCCTGCAGTCAACAAGTGCATTATTTGAAAACCTATTATCCTGTGCATGGAAGGTGTCATAAAAGTATCTTCTATTAAGTTTATTTGTAAATATTTTTTTTACATGTAATGATTGTTGATTTATAAACTTGTAAGATTTTTAAAAAATTTTAAATAAATTGAACCTAAATTAATAAAAGCAGTAATTAAGTGTTTTTTAAGCTAAAATTGTATCATAGAGAAAGTGTAAGGGGTCCAGTGGACACTTCTTTAAATAACCAGGTCCAGTAGGAGCAGAGCATCCTTGTGTTTTCATTCTGTTGCTTCTCATAGATACTAATTATTGTGCTAAAGGATTGGAATTTTCCAGGTAATCAACTAAGTCCCCATTCTCACTTGTGTGGATGCGACAGCACATATGCACACACTCTTTTTTTTTTTTCAAAATGCACACAAACATTGTATTTGCGTCATGTGGCCATCTTCATATGACGATACTAACCTGTATATCTGTTTATTTTTTGCTGATAACTTTTGCTGTTAAAAGAAAAAGACTGGCATTCCAATAATCTCTATTGCAGTATTGTCACATATATGCAGCAATGCACACAACCGCTGAAACAGAGGCTGCAAATATTGCCCAGTTTTGGGTAGGCTGCTATAACAAGAACCCAGTGAATTTGCAATCTGCGGACATTGTAATTTTATTTTTGCCCAGTAGTTTAGTGAGGTAAATGGTGTCATTTCCTGGCAAAGGAAATGACCCAAAGCTCAGTATATCGCGAGCTACAGCTCGCCGCATCCGGGACGGATCCCGACATTACTGTCGAGATCCACCCAGCTGCGTGAGTGACGGCTGGCTCTGCCTATCTAGAGGCACACATTGGCTCGAGCTGTGAGGATGAGTGAAAATCACTCACCTCATAGTTCTCCTTTAAGACCATTTTGGAATCTTCAGAAGCTAATCACTGTGGATTGTTGTTGCTGCCCTACTGTGGGGGCTGTTTATGTTCATTAAAAATACAGTTTTGCAATTATATTAGGAGCCTGTAAATATCTTCCAGATCTTGAGCCAAAGACACATTTTTGTATGCATGCCAAGAAGATCTGGAATTCTGGCTTGAGAAATAGAAGAATGGAGGAAGTGGTAATGTGTTTAAAAACAAAACAGAATGTAATTTTTCAGATTTTGTGTAAAACCCCCTTTCTCCCTGCATTAACCTTTCTACTGTTAGAGAAGTCAAATATAGTATAGAAATACACATCATTAAAGTAGAACTAAAGGCAAAACTTGTTTTTTGATTTGGATAGAGTGGTGAAGGGATAGAATCACTATCAGCTTTTATTACTGCCCGTATCCTTCTTAGGCACATATGTGGAAATTTAACAAGCACACCATCAACAAGAGTTATAAGCAAACTATTTTTTGCCACAATAAAATAGAGCGATGTTTCGGTGACACTGAGGGCCCCTTACTAGTGATGGGCACTACCTGCCTGAGGAAGGAGTCCTCAGCAGCCCTGAAACATCACTTTTGTTTGTTTTTTTATCGTAGCAAATAAATTGTTTGCTCATAACTCTTGTTAATGGAGTGCTCATGAAGTCTCTACATATGGACTTTGTGATTTGACGGTGATTTATGGCTGAATGGAGCATGAGTATTTGGCCCGATAGGGAGATTTACTCTCTCTTAACTGTCCTGATTACCAGTGTCATCGGGAATGAAAGTGAGGGTAAATCAAAACTTTTAGGTTGCCACTAGAACAGGAATAAAGGGGTTCCCAATGAAGTTTCCAATGGGGATACTTGTTCCCATGACAAATGTTTAAAGCTGGCAATACACTGCTTGAGTTTTGGTCCTGCTGAATCTGCTGAAATTTGAGCTGTGGCTAGCCTTGCCGGGACCACCTGGTTCAACAAGTTTTGTGGAAGGACCCAGGTGAAAAATTGTCAGCTGAATAGTGACTGCAGCCAATCAGCTGATGTCACTGCTCGGGTATCCTGACACAGGCACAGGGGACATTCGTCCATCCTCACTGTTTAGCGAGGATAGAGGAATCAATAGTTACCAGGCCACACCACTGCCTAAAAGCTCTTTGTTGCAAGTACTCTGGGAACATAGATTGATTAACCATGTGAATGGAGCTCAGTCCACTGAATGCTTAGTGCTGTCTCTCAAGCAGATTATTATTCAGGATGTACAAAGTAGTTTAGTGATTAACCTCACTTCCTACCAGAAGTTGTTCTCCAAAGTAGAATAAAGCCAACACTTTTTTCATTTTGGATAGCGTAAGGGAGGGTTAACCCCCCCCCCACGTTTTTTGCCATCTGTATTCCATTGGAAAGATTTCTCTTTACTTTCTATCCCATAGCTGCAATAGGATGTGAAAGGAAATCCCTCCAAATGTCCAACAAAGTCATTACAGCATCGGCTGTGACAAATGGAAAAAAGAAAAAAAGAACTGCCCGATTAAATTTTTACAGCGGTGGGCAGAAATAAACAAAGCCTGCTATTGGCTATTTAAAATTGAAATAGCCAATAGCAGGCTGGCTAATGCATCCGCCCATTGCCTGATGTCAGTCACAGAGGAGCGGACCTGAGAGAGAATTTTCTCTCTCAGGTCTGCTCCTCTACAGGAGCAATAGCCATTCTGCTATTGGCTATTTTAAATTACAATAACCAATAGCAGGCTGGCTATTGCTCCACTCATTGCCTTCTGTCAATCAGCAGAGGAGCGGACCTGAAAGAGAACTTTCTCTCTAAGTTCTGCTCCTCTGCTGATTGACATCAGGAGGTGGGTGGAGCAATAACCAACCTGCTATTGCAATTTAAAATAGCCAATGTCTACAAAGAGAGAAGCCTGAGAGCGGTAAATGACAGCTCTCCCGCTTGTTGTGTTTTTTGTTCCGAATGAAATTCGTATGTATCCAAATTTCTTCATCAAACCCATGCCTATGGAGTCCAAGTTGTGCAGGAGCATTATGGGTATAATTATACAATTTTACAAAATGAATTATTTATAACTCTGATTCTACTGGTTCTATAATCCTGAGACTTCATGAATAAAATAATTAATAAAAATGTACACTTTAATCAAAAAGTAGACTTTATATAAATCCTTTCTTCTAGCAAAATAGAAATGCTCAACCCCCTGCACCCTCATGTCAGACTAATAATAATATTAATAATAATAATAAAAAGTCTTCTTTCTTGCTCTCCATTACCTTATCATACAATTCTCATGGCATTTTGTTTCAGACTGTGATGTATTGGACGCACCTGAACATCCAGGTCAAATGACAATTGCATTAAACTAAGCAAGGAACCTATTAAACTTAATATTTAAAGGCATTACTTGGACTTCCGGTTCCGGCACCTGATGTAGCGGATGCAGAGAAAAGAGCTCCAGCACGGCCAGGCCTATATCTTATATAAACTCATACCCCAGCAAGCCGAAATACCTTGCAAACCTTTCCGGTTCTTGCCTTCCAACCGGCCGATTCCCATGGATAAATTCCTGGCGAAACGTCGTATTACACCTCGAGGTAAAGGCACCCCGATTCGCGGCAAACGGCTACAACCCTCTAAGATGGCGGCTATGACTGAGAGGCCGGATGCCGGTGCCTCCTCTGACGAAGATATGCCCACGCTATCTGAACATAGCCTGATAGCTGCCGAGGTAGCGAAGCTCTTAAAACCCACCATACAGGAGGCGGTCCACAAAGCCGTTTCCAAAGGCATACAATCCCTACGCCAAGACCTCCTGAATCAGGCCCAGAGGATCTCCGAAGCGGAGCACCGTATAGTGCTTCTGGAGGAACACAATGACTCATCCGCCTCACAACTTACTTCTGCCAACCGGCATATCCAACATCTCCTGGACCATGTAGACGATCTGGAGAACAGATCAAGGCGAAATAATCTACGGATTGTCGGGCTTCCGGAAACTTACCACCCTTCCACGCTGCCGACTATCTGTGCGCATAACATACCTGATCTGTTGGGCCTATCCGCTCCCTGTAAGGTCGAGCGAGCGCACCGCGTGGGTCCTCCGAATCCAGAGCGCAAGACGCCTCGGCCGATTGTCGTTCGCTTCTTAGACTACAATGACCGTCAGGCCGTCCTCCAAGCTTACAGAGCCAGGAAAGGCCTGCACCTGGAAGAAAACCGCCTCCTCATCTTTGCGGATTATTCGGCCGAAGTCACGAGAAAGAGGAAGGCCTTTGGAAAAATTTGTTCGCTGCTGTACCAACGCAAGATTCGCTTTACACTAGCATACCCGGCCACTCTCCGATTCCAATCTGCCGATGGCAAACAACGCTCATTCCAGGATCCCGAGGAGGCGAGCACATTTCTGGAGGACATGACGCGCGGATCGTCGGTCGCGACGGACGGTGCTTCTTTCAAGCCTCCACGTTTTACCACCCCGGCAAGGAAGCCCCCAAGCCGTCTCCAGATGACCCCTACGGACTCCCCTTGATCTCGCCCATATTTAGAGCTCTTTGCCGGAGGCCTCCGGCGATGGCTTGATAACGGCTCTGTTCCTTATATGTCTTGTCAAGTATCCACA
The DNA here is from genome assembly GCF_000935625.1 of Nanorana parkeri. NCBI lineage: Eukaryota > Metazoa > Chordata > Amphibia > Anura > Dicroglossidae > Nanorana > Nanorana parkeri. The sequence goes on from NW_017307497.1 coordinate 468,222, forward strand.
GCGGCTGAGTCTCGACCGACCGCGTTTCAAGACTTTGATTGACGACTGGGACTCGAGCCGGCCCCATCCTACACCGGGTCAGGAACAGTGAGTATTATTTACCACATCTTGCCAAATACCGCATGCCCCTAGCCCCCTTTACATCCCCCGGAGAGGTAACCCATATAGCAGGCCGGGAAGATTCGTAATGTGGCGCCATTTTTCACTACTCCATGCTGGCTTGCTACTTTCCAGACGCACACTTGTGCTGGGTTCCTAACTCCTGTCAACATAGACCAAATGCTATGGCCAAGCGGAGCGACCACACAAGCTCTGCAACGCTCTTCAGGAAAAAAGCGAAGCCACGTATTGAACATTGGTTGTTCATGTTTTCTGTTTTGTGTTTTATGCTTTCCAATTTTGAATTATGCGGCCCAGTTGGCCTGCTAAGAGTTAAAAAGTTGCTCCATACACAATCACGGGGAGGGGATCGGGTTGACTGGACATGGATTCCCGGCACGCATGGAGGCGACCACCACACCCCCACATACACCCTTCTCGCTCCCAATGGCCGTGCTCATATGACCCCTCCCACCCGAGGCCTTTACCATTTTATGGAGTTAACGACTTGATTGTTATGACTGTTATGGTTGCGCTATATTTCAGTCGATTTATGCAAGGTTGCAACTGATTGTGATTTTACATCGTCAACATGAGCCCCATATGGGCTTCTCCATGACTTATGTACACCATTTTGTATGTGACACGCAACCTTGCTTGTTATGCCTTTACGTTATGGCTAAGAGATACTGTATCCATGTTCTGGTGTATTGTTGTACTGCTGTACTTTTCCTCGAAAACAATAAAAAATGTTTTGAAAAAAAAAAATAAAGGCTTTACTTGGCCACCTTGTTGGTACATTGAGTAAGAATTATGAGCCTGCGGCTTAAGAATTTCTTTTGTACCTTTTCTATAATAAGGCTCTTTTAAGCAGGCTTTACTGTGGTGTACACTGATTAGAGTGATGGCTTTTTGTTTGCTTTAATTCCTTGTCACCATAACCTGTATGATTAAACTGGCCCTTTGGGTTCCAAGCCCTACTCCATAGAAGCCATGGTTTCCATACACTGCACTGATGATGGACAAATAGTGTGAAACAGCTGTATGCAGTTTGCAATAAATGGCTCTATAATATTATGTTTGCACTATACCCCAGTGGTTATAGATGTGTATCTGTCCAAAGGGCAAAAAGCAATGATTTGCATGATTCTTCCCAACTAATAATCCTCTTATTTTGGTATATGTGATAGAATGAGCCATATGAATATCTTCTTTTTAAGAAGGCTTTACTGTACTTTTCTATAGCAAACACTTTTAAAGCTTAGAGACACAATAGTGTACATTGTAGAGCAAAAAGATTATAATGAATGACATGAACTCTATAGACCAGCAAATAAAGATACTGCCATCCCCTACTATTTGGCATGGCTCCTGCTGTCACTCCTGATCCAGCAGCCCTTACTGAAACTTCACCTTCCTTTTCACAGGTTTCAGTGTTTCACTGGTATGCTCCATCTAGTGGTTTAAGTCAATCTTAAACCACTCAACCACCCTTGAGAATTTCACAGGCATGTACCCATGCCATCTAGAAGTTTTAGTAATTTTGAATTTTTATGGTTCTTCTGTGAACATTTCCATATATGCCATATAGGAAGTGCTCAGCTTCAACAAGGTGTCTGAGCTAACAGGTTCCAAGCATTCCTGAACCTTAGTGTTACTCTAAATCCTGTACACTGTTCTTGGGCTCCAGTACCCTGCTCCTAATATCCTCGCCCCAGATTTCTGCTACCCTGCTGACAGATTTCCTTGTTACAACCCTGCTTTGTTCATGTCTGCCAACTACATTTTTCTGCCACCAGTCCTGATTTTCGACCTGTCCCTGACTCCATATCATGCTCACTGTCAGCCATCTCCTTTGACAAGACCTATGGTGTGAATGAGCCCTAAAAAAATCTGTAAGGGGGAAAGAAAGATAATATACTTACCTCTCCCTGTCTTCTAAGGTGCAGGGCTTGACCTCATCCTCCTGTTGATGACATCCTGGGAAATGATGAATACTCCAAATCTCGTGTGCAGACGCTGCAGCACATCTTCTCAGTGATTTGGAGTACTCTACCTTCCCTAGATCTCGCCAGAAGTAAAAAAAAGACGTCACCCATGCCCAGGCATTGCTGTGTAAGCTAGGGGAAAGGTCGGTATGTGAACTTTTACTCCCCCACATTTTTTTAATAAACTGCAGTCTTTTTTTTAAATAAACTTGTCATAAGCCTGGACAATGCAAACTTAGATTACGATGGAACAATGCAAAGCAGTGTAAAATATTGTAGTTTAGAACAGTGAATAGTAAGAAAATTGCAATAGATCGTGCCAGTTCACTCCAAAAAAAAGCAAACCAGGCAAACCAGCTGATTCACATTTCACACAAATATTTTCGGCTAAAGAATTGGTAAAGCTCAGTTCCAGCAATTCAGAGTGTTAGAGACAAACAGGAAGCACATACACAAACATGCCCCAAAAATCACAAGTGGCAGAGATGTACTAAATATGGAATTTAAAAAGTGTGTTTAATATTGATGTAACAATGTGAACTGTCTTTAAGCAATAAATTAGGAAATCTTCGCTTGGATTCATACTTAAAGTATGACTAATGTAGCTGTTGTTAAAACTTAATTTGCAGGCAGATATAAAAATAAATTAAGTGATGTATTTATGAATAAATTGTTAAATGTGCTTTTAAATACAGCAAATATAAGCACCCAAACTTCACTTCACATGAGCCTTTTGTAATCTTCTTTACATCGCTATGAGAGGGAGGCCAGGGCTGCATGCAAATGTCTTGACAAGCAAAATGATATAAAGAGAGAACAGAGTAAGTAAAGGCATTAGTCCGCTGCTGCTCTTCTACTGTTCAGTCAGCAGGCTGTGAGTAAAGAGAGGACACCACTCTATTCCTTAAAGCTGAACTCTAGCCTTAGGTTTTTTCCCACACTTGTAAATAAGTCCTTTCCTGTGTTGAAACTGATGACTCTTAATTCCCTGAAAACTTGCATCTCAACAATATAAACCCTTTGAAGATGAAACCGCTTTCTTGAGCCCACTCTCATTGCCTGTCTGAGCGACCTCCATCATTCATCAATCTCTTCTCCCTCGATCCGTACAGTCGTTGGCTCACCTCTCACAGCTATAAGCTTTCTCTGCCTTTATTTCATTACCAAGCTTTATGTGAAAGAAACACATCCCTCGCATCCTATTTAGATGTGCCTGCAACCTGTCAACCAATCAGCAGACTGCACAGCAAAAATCTGCAGCACCCAGTGGACAGCAGGGAGAAGCAGGCTCATATAAAAGGTATCCCAGGGATGTGTTCTTTCATATATTTTTTTAGAAAGCCTTCAGAGACAGAATGCTGTGATGTTTACAGTCTTTATTCTTGTTTATTAAGTCGCGACCCAAGTCGCACTGCAATGGAACACATGGCATTAGCGTACCACGCGTTCAGGTACGAACTGTGGGTGGGAGGTGCGTTTGGGGTACCATTCAGATGAATTACAATGCAGCACACCTCCCACACCAGAACGGTAGGTGCGATTGTGTGGTATAGTGCGTTAATCGCATGGTACAATGCGATTAACGCACTGTACTAGTGTGAATGGACCCTCAAAACACTGACACACATACACACTGGGTTTTTTTAAGGTCCTCCTAGTCTCCCTACCTTACAAGAACTGGAGTGGATCCTCAGCCTGGGGTCCAGTGTGGGCTGCTGTGCTGTGACGGAGCACAATCCATATGTGCATTGCTTGTATAGCTCCCTTGCGCGCCCTGTAGAGGTGATGGGAGCCAGAATTTGATGTCACTCCAGTCCAGGCACCTCTACAGGCATGTGAGAGAGCTGAAAGCAATATACTTATGGATGGAGCTCCCTTGCGGCCATAGTCCCATCCCACCTCAAGCTGACACTCGGCGCCGGGCAGCATATTTTGAATGGCTGCTCGGCGTGAGAACTGACGCTCAGTGCTGTGCTTGGGGGAGGCAGAGGAGCCGTTCACCTAGAAAAGTGGAAGACATTCGGCGACCCACCTAACACGGGCTCGCAACCCACTTTTGGGTCACAACCCACCAGTTGAGGACCAAGGCCTTAGAGGAATATGTAATGTGTTAATTATATTTTTCTTGTAGCCAATCTGCCCATTTTGTGTTCTGAAACACTCAAACCTGCCATGATTTTCCCCCAACACAGACCGCAGTGCATAGCTGATAAAAACAAGACTGACTCCAGCAGTAAGGGGTGCTCGCTATTATATAGGACGATCTTTCAACTGGTTGGAACATTTTCCCCACAAAAGGATTAGATCAATTAAACCATAGATAGCCAAATTAATGCAATCAATGCTCAAAATAAAGAGTGTGGCTTTTAGTTATTGGCCCATCTATGTCCATCTTTAGTCAGACTTGGCTTTTAATTATTAGCCCATCTATATCCATCTTTAGTCAGACTTGGCTTTTTTGTCACTGAAAGTCAAAGTATCAGCATGCCACAACAACCAAGTATGAATATCTACAAATGACAAAGAATAATGGATCCTTTGCTATACCATACTGTATTTTTTTAGTCAAAACGAATTGTTGTAGTTGTAGCAAACACCGGGTTAATATTCTAGGGAGTTAGGGACACAAGGTAGACCAAATGACATTTATCTTCCCTTATGTTTATGTATGTAAGCATTCATATCTAAGCCCCTGAGAATGTTTATAGACAACTCGTTCACTGTTTTCCAACTATGAGAAATGCTCTTGCTATGGACAGCTCCAATTAGTTAAATGAACGGCTGTCCATTTGTATTAATTACCAGCAATTATATGCAGCACAATGTGTATCATTTTTAACCCCATGACGTTTGTCTTTCAATTACATTGAGCTTTAGATCCACTCTGAACAACAAGGAATGTTTTGCTACCAGGAACATCTTCAATAATCAGATGACCTGGTAATGAATTCTCTTGCCTCCCACTAACTGGCTTTTTAATGTCTCTTTATTAGATTATCCCTGAGGGTATTAAAAGCAGTTGAGGTTAGTTATGATGTTTGTAGAGGCAGCAGAGTTACAGTCATATGTCCATGGAGAATGAGAGATATTTCAAAGAATGTGCTTCTACTGAAGGCAGATGGAGTTAAAAACAATGTCATAAGCATTAAATCAAATCAGGTTAAGTAAAATTAACTGAGGGTAAAGAATGATCGTGGGGGGTCTTTGTACCAAAATATGAGTCAGCAGCTTTTAAATATGATCATTTCCTTTAAGAGGTCACATAAATGAATCGTAATTAAATGTTCCAATTTCTGAATGTTTACTGCATTTAAAATGTAAATAAATAAATAAGCTAAGTCAAAGAAGCCAGGTAAATACATGATGTCATTATGGATGTAGAACTGCAAGTAAAGGGATCAATAGATTTGGACCTAATTAGCTAGAAGGATCATTATACTTATATGTACTAACTACAAATACCTTGGGTAACCATATTCTTGGGGATAGTTGAACAGCTACATGGGATTCTACAGCCAGTTGCTAAGGCTTAATTCACACCTACAGTGTAGATGTGTTTAGGGATTCCTGCATCAGGAACTTGCAATGTCCTGCAGCAGGAATCCTTAATTTGCCATTTAAAAGCAGCAGCTGTCACCCATTCAAATTAATGATCGAGTGACAGCAGCTGCATTTGGATGGCACACTGCATGTAATCGTATCATATCTGTCCCCAAAAAAATTGTATAAAATTAATTTCAGTACAGCGTTGCATGACGGAATAAATGTCAGTCAAAGTACTGCAGCGCTGAATACTGAAAAATGGCCTTGCCAGGAAAGGGGTGTAAACACCTGGTTTCAAGTGGGTAAAAATGTTTTTGGGGGTTTTTTTTTCATTGATTCCTGTCCCCTAGGGCAGTACCTGGATCCCCATACCCTTTTTATGGCCAATAACTTTCATATAAGCCCTCTTAAGGGGGACAATTGTTTCTAAAAGTTCTACCGCCATTGACTTGCATTGAGTTTGAGTTCGATTTTGAACTTTTTGAAAGTTCTAAAGATCAAATTCGAACCGAACTCAGGCCTATTCGGCACCTATCACTACCAACAACCAACATAATATTAAACAGAATTAAATTACGCTTTGGTAGAGACCAAAAATGATATAAATCTTATGCATGTTTTGCTTAGGAGATCTAACATATTTTATTAACCTTCTGCTCCTCGTAATGTGGGTGTGTGTCTACCTGATAGTTCTTTTCTTTTAGTTATGATTATTATTTATTCACATTAGTATAGGCACATTTTACGACTATAATTTATTCATAACAGGAACTATGGAAATTGTATGAAACTTAACTGTGTGCTTTAAAAGCACACTTACAGCTATGCATTGTGGAGTCACATACCAGACTAGTTAGAACAGGGCATTTACGACCTGACTCAATTCGAAGATTCTGGCTTAATGGAGGTTTACGGTGTCCAGCTAATCAAGTTTAATGACATTGTTGCATTCTCTTATTTGCCTGTTTCCTGTCAAAGTTGCTTTGACGGAAATATTTTAATGGGATATTATAATATTTTAATGTGTCTTGAGCTGACTGTGTTGTTTTTGCTCAAGGGTATTTTAACCTCTTGCCGTCCGCCCGTTAATAAAAAACGGACGGACGGCAGACTCGCATTCGGGGGTTGCCGTCGCCAGACGGCATTCTTTTCCTGCTCGCGCGCGCCCCCTGGCGCGCGCACACGGGCAGGAAAGACCCGCTCGTTACTACAGCCGTTAACGGCTGTTTCACATACAACCGATCAGCGGCTCTATAGCCGCCAATCGGTTGTATGGCGTGCATTTCGGAGCGCCCCCCCCTATCTCGAGTGCCGCCATCTCGAGTGCCGCCATCTCCCCCCTCCTGACCCCTCACCTTTAATCCCGGGATCCGCTAGCCCATCTGCGGCCCGGGGCCGGCTCAGGAGGGCGTCAGGAGAAGGAGGGAGGGAGTCAGCTCCTTGCTGATCTCCGTCTGTAGTGTGAATGCAGAAGTGATGTGTATTACATCACTTCCGCATTCACTTGTCAGTCATCTGGCTCCTACTGCCAGAGAGAAGATCTTTTTAAAGATGTCACTTCTGCAGCACTGATATAACATTTAAATCTGAGAATTTTTGTTGCTGACTTTTTGGTGAAATGAGGAGGTACATTTTGGAGAAATGAGGCTGACACTGTGGGGGTGATTTACTAACCTAAACACACGCACGCACCAGGTGCGTGTGATTTTTACACAGCAAAACGTATTTATCAACCAAAAAGTCTCTAAAAGAATATTTCCACTAATGCCATATATGGAAAAATCATGCACATGATGCATATATAATGCTGCTTCACAGTTTAGACAAAAATGGTTAGCTCATGCATTTACATTCCTGCATTCATCAACGCAAGCAACACAACATAGAGCTAATTTATACATCACCTTGCAATTCATGCACAACACACCTGCTGGTTGTGTACACACTACAAAGGTGTCTAGATTCCACCAATAGATCATGCTGGGAGGGAACACACTACAGAGGTGTATACTTGTTCGTGGCATGTTCATAAGGTTAGTAAATCAACCACTGTGTGTACGACTTCCCCATTCTACATACTCAGTTTGTCAGACCTCATTATCATCATAATATTGATTTTTATTTTATACTTTGCCTTGTTCTGTAACTGTGCATAGGTGTCCATATGCAGTCTAAACCTTAGTAGACTGAAAGATAATATGATATAGATACATTTCCATATTAAAAATACTTAGGTCTTGTGCACACCATGTGCAGAGACCTGCATTTTTCTATATAAAATGGAAATCTGTGTAAGGGCACAATTGATTTGTATGTTCCACACAGGGCCGGCCTTAGGCCATTAGGCGCCCTATGCGAGAAAGCTCTACAGCACCCCTCAGTGACCACACCCCCAGTAACCACACCCCTCAGTGGACACACCCATTTTTCCCAATATCAACACCATTTAAAGACTCCCATTTTGTTAAGCCCCAAAGAAACATATTAAAAAGTATGATAAAAATAAAACTTTTATTCAAAGCTATTAAACATGTAGGCACAATTCAAGTATTCATATTAAATAAAACAACAGTAGGCAAATAATTGGTAAACAACAAATGTCAAACTAAAATAGAGTCTATAAAATAAAGTGTCAGGTTGTCATCCCTTTTTTCAAGTGAGTGCATCTAGAAAAGTAAAAATAAAAAACAGAACACAAAACCTAGACTACATGTTAAATTAATGAATTACTATTTGCCTGTATATATGAAAAATGTATTCAGGCACCTAATAATTTGTTTGAGAATGTGCGGCGGCCATGTTGGCCACCGGCGCGTTCTGCGAATGCGTGCCAACATCTTGGAGGCGGGGAACGTGACGCCATGCATGCGTGGCGTCAGGTGATGTCACACGACGATATAGGCGCCGCCATCTTGGTGTATGCGATGTCATGTCGGATGGCCAGCGGTGAGGAGTAGAGAAGGATGAGCTGTGTCGGCCGCCTGGCGTCCTTGTTGCCATGGGGCCCTGTGCGGCCGAACACCCCAAAGGCCGGCCCTGGTTCCACATTAACACCATAACAATAGTGTGATGTGCAGGGCCGTCTTTAATATCGATTGGGCCCTGGGCAAACATTTTCTTGGACTTCCCCACCACAGCCCTCCCCCTACCTGCCAAGCTCCTGCTACACCCCGCCCCTTATGTGAAGATCGGGAACTGAGTGACCAGCCGTATGTGATTGCTCAGTTCTTGATCAATAGAGCCGACATGTGACGGATGCAATGTTCCACGTCAGCTCTAACTATGGGGATGAGTGTAATTCACTCATCGCATAATTCTCCTTTCAGGGTAAATGTGTATAATCTGCCACTTACCTCTTCCACTTCATAGAGTAACAACAACAACAATAATGACACCTGAGCATGTACACTGAGTCAGTATTATTATTACCAGCAGCATTATGCCATGTCCCAGCAGTGGCATGCATGCCAAATCCATGAACCTATGGAACATCCATAAACACCCACTATGATGTAAGAGGGGGTGATGGTGACGACATCCCACCCTGAGCCCCCCAGCTGTTGTGATACCAGCAGTGACGTCATATGACATCACCCAGTTGCAATGACACACCTCACCCTCTTTAACCTCTCCCACGATAGAGGCCCAAATCAGCAGCCCAGAGGACTCACATGAGCAGGGGGTGGCTGAGGCTGCAGCCATAGAGAGGGGAGGCCAGGACCCCATGCGGCACTGTGCTGGGAACAATCCTTCCTCCTCCACAGATTGTGTGGGAGGTGACATCCTGGCCTGTAGAGTTTACAAATGCTCATAGGGAGGAGAGGCTGCTGCCCCCTAGTGGTCATGATAGGGCGGTGCAGCAGATACGGCCAGTGCAGATGCAGTACCAGCACCAATTTATGGGTGTACAGGGTCGTTGCAGGGTGCATTCTTCCGATGCCAGCCGCCTAAGCCCTACACTAGGCCCCCACAGCAAAGACTGGGCCCAGGGCTGCTGCCCCTTTTGCCCTGCCTTAAAGACGGCCCTGGTGATGTGCAGTACAGAGCTGTGTGGAATTATACAGCATGTCTACATTTTTCTTCACATTTCCGCTCAAGAACTAATGTAAAACATGCATAAACACTATGCACATGTAAACGAAAAGAAAACAAATCCTGTCCAGTATTTTGATCCTCAGTGAATCAAGCATCTGTGACAGGAAGTGTAGTGGTTTTGTGAGAGGAAAGAGCACATGGTGTGAATATGCACATAAAAAATGTGCATGAACTGATGTCAACATGCATAAAAACACATTGGAAATGCAACTGAGATAGTATGTAAACTCATGTCTTTGCAAGTCAAATATGTGTGTTTTTTCATAATTTTTTATGTACGTATAGAGGGAATAAGCCTTTAAACGTCCATCTACATATTTGTACATATAATGACATTCAAATTTCTATTTTACTGGGTCATTTTGTAATAATAACTATTACTGTCATTTGCCCTCTGTTTTAATGTATTAATTGATTGAGTACACATGGACAGTTGGTTGGCTGTATTATTCAGACACAAATCCAAAGACATTCACAATATCTAAATGATATTGCATTTTGAAATTCTCAAATAAACAAACTGATTACACACAATTTAATGTCAAATGATGTTTTACCAGAAGCACATTCTGTACTGTGGGTGGGTATCAAAAAAAGATAAGAATAGAAACTTGCCAAACATTCTTCCATGCAAGCTATGTGGATGGTTTGTAATAATAAAATGTACATAAGTCAGTAGTATTAACGTGTTCTGCATCTAAGGAGTTTTTTTTATTTAATATCAGGCATTAAAGGGAATCTCAAGTCTTGTCACTGATATATATATATATATAT
>NW_017307497.1:478742-494284 GCF_000935625.1 Nanorana parkeri
TATACTTGATGTAAGGAATCATATTAATATGTGTTAATTTTTTTTTCAACTTGACTTGTATGAGAAGTCATATTTGCTCATTACATATACTCTCACACTATTTACTCTTGTGTAGGGCTACACAATAGTTTTGACCGAATACAATAGGCTGAAAAAAATTTCACTCCCTGTGTGACTGACATCTCAGAGGTTGCTATGAATTTGGGCGGACTGTTTGTAAATTGAGTGTTTCCTCACTTTAGTAGCCAGTCTACAAATTACAATATTTTCATATTCAGTTGTATTTTGCAAATGAGTGGGCTGCCCTATGCAATGCACATTAATTTGAAATGATGTGCCTTGAGGGCTTGTTCACACCAAATCTGAACCTGATGTGCGTTTCTGCATATGCAGTGCAGTTCAGAACAAGCATGTAAAAGTCATATTAAAATACCTTTTTAATTCTTGTAAAACTGACAGTGCTACCCGATAGCCCACCCGCTCCAATGTAGTTAGGCTTCAGGTTATAGAGCAACATGATTTCTCCCATGTGTCAGGGCTCAGGTCTGAGCAGCCAGGCAGTCATGTGGAACGGGCATCATCCATCCAGCTCAGCTCTGACACTGGAGATTACCCAGGGTGCACAAAAAATACTGCAATAATACCTCAAACTATGTGTTCACTGAAAATACACTATACTTGACCTTTAAGTGACATCTATACTAGATTGACTTGGACCAGAGGCACATTATATAACATTGAGCAATGCACAGGAGAGTATCTTAAAGAACTAGTACCTGATGTGCACTGTCTGTTAGGGGAATGAAAATACATTTTATTTACAATGGCCCTGTCAATTAAATGTCAGAACATTGCCAATATTATAACAGTTGAGTTTTACCAAGGTATGCTGCCAACTAAAAACAAAATTATTATAACATAATCTTCACCATCTTCCAGCCAGGCTGAGACTTCTTGTAGCTCGGTATGTTTCCTTGCCATTGAAGTAATCCATTTTGCAGTATTTGCAAGCTGGAAAGCTGGGCTAATATCTGAATTTGGATATTGAAAGACATTCTTTTTAGGAAATCAAGACTCCTTCCAATCCTTGATTATTCATGCTCATGAAATGTAACACATTTTTCGGTTTCTAGGTCAAAGGGAACTATTTGGGGCTCATGCAAACAGGCATTCAGGAAGTAGACATAGTTATTGTACATAGTTACATAGGTTTGAAAAAGTCCATTGAGTTCAACCTATGAAGAAAAAAAAAAAAGAACAACAAAACCTACATACACTGAACCCTATGTCCACAGTTACCCACAGTTAAACCAGAGGAAGGCATAAAAAGGAAGGCATGGTTCAATTTGCTACAACAGGGAAAGACATTCCGTCCTGATCCCCTAAGGCAGGGGTCTCAAACTCATTTGGGGGCCACTGGACAAATGTTCTTCACCCATGGGGGCCGCTTGCCAAATTTGATAAAATGCCTTACTTCAAAATAAAATTGAACTATATACAGTGCCAGTGTTAGGGCTTGTTCACATCACTGACAGTGCGTTCCAGTGCGGTTAGCTGCTGGAACGCACTATATCGCATACTAAACCCCCCCCCCTCTGGGGCAGGAGGGGGGTGTGGTGGTGCATTGAAGCCAATGGCACCGCAACCACGTCCCCCGCTCGCAGTGCGATAATTTGCACCAGAACGGGTAGCACAACAAGTTGTGAATAGCTTTGTATGTGGTTGTTAATATTTTGGATTTTATCCTTTGGGCGAGAGGGAAGCCAGTGCAGGGATTGGCAGGGGGGGGCTATAGACACTGAGCGTTTGGTTAGGTGAATGAGTCCAGCAGCTGCATTCATGATAGACACATGATAGACTGAAGGGGATAGCCTGTGTAGAGGTAGGCAATGAGGAGGGAGTTACAATAGTCAAGACGAGATATAACAAGTGAGTGGATGAGTCATTTTGCGGTTTCATTGGTGAGGACGGGGCGTATTATGGAGATGTTATGAAGGTGAAGGAGGCAGGATTTGGATAGGGATTGGATGTGGGGAAGAAAGGTGAAGTCTGAGTCCAGGATGACACCTAGCACTTTGGCATGGGGGTGGGTGGATAGTTGTGTTATCAATCTCAAGGGAAAAGTTGGGGGAAGTTGCACGGGCAGGAGGAAATATCATGAGCTCAGTTTTTGACAGATTGGGTTTTAAGAAGTGTTGTGACATCCAGACTGATACCGTGTTTCCCCGAAAGTAAGACCTACCCCGAAAATAAGACCTAGTGCTATCTTCGGGGATTTCTGTAATATAAGACCTACCCCGAAAATAAGACCTAGTTCGGGGTAGGTCTTATATTACAGACATCCCTGAAGATAGCGCTAGGTCTTACCTTCGGGGTAGCTGCACATGTAACTAGATTTTACATGTGAAGACCGTCCGCAGCTCCCTCCCGCCCCCTCGCCCGCCCACCTATCCGCATGCCAACCTATCTGTTGCTCTCTGGATGGCATCAGAGCGGAGAGGCAGCTCCCTATGGGGAGTAGAAATATATATCTGAGTGCATTCCTCATAGAGATGGTATTGGAAGCCATGTGAGGTTATTAACTGACCAAGGGAGGAAGTGTAGATGGAGGACAGAGCCTTGGGGGACACCTAGAGAAAAAGGAAGAGGAGGGGAGGAGTTAGATTTGTAGGTGACACTAAAGGAGTGCTTTTGTAGGTAGGAGGAGAAAGAGCAGAGTCTTGTAGGCCAAGCGAGTGGAGTTTGTTGACGGAGAAGCGTGTGGTCAACAGTGTCAAAAGCAGCAGAAAGGTCTAATAGCAAGAGTAAGGAGTAGTGGCCATTGTTTTTAGCCCTTAGTAAGTCATTAGTTAGTTTTAGGAGGGTGGTTTCTGTGGAGTGTACGGGGCAAAAGCTGGACTGTAGGGGGTCCAGAAGGTTGTTATTAATGAGGTGGCGGCTCAGACTGTTGTAGATAAGGCGTTCTAGTAGTTTGGAGGTGAATGGGAGTAAGGAGATAGGTCTGAGATTATTGAGGTTGGTTGGGTCCAGTGAGGGGTTTTTGTGTATTGGGGTGACCAGTAGAGAGGTAAAGATTTAAAATGTGCGTAAAAGAGTGTAGGATAGAGCAGGAGGGTGACTGAAGTAGTGGTGAGGGAACTGGGTCCAGGGGGCAAGTGGTGAGGTGGGTGTCAGAGAGAAGCTTTGTAACCTCCTCTGTGGTGACAGAGTCAAAAGAGGAAAGTAACAAGTGCGATGGTGGGTCTGGTACAGTAATAGGGGAAGGTGACTGCACAGTGGTGATCTGATCCCAAATTGTATGTATTTTGTTTTTGAAATGAATGGCAATGTCCTGGGCAGTGAGTGAGTCAGTGGCTTGTGGTGGTGGGGGACATAGTAGAGACTTAAAGGTAGAAAATAGTTGACGAGGTTTGGATGAGAGTGTGTTAACGAGAGTTACAAAATAAGTTTGTTTGGCAGCACGGAGGGAGGAATTATATTTTAGGAGGGCAACTTTATACAGGTTGAAGTCTTCCCGAGACCTGATTTTCCGCCACAGTCGCTCAAGAGCGCGGCTATGTCTTTTTATATGTCTGGTTACTTCTGTTTGCCACGGTTGTAGTGGATGTGGTCTAAGTCTGCATGTAGTGAGGGGAGCCAAGGTGTCTAGGGAGGATGAGAGCGAACTGTGGAAGACAGAAGTAGCCAGACCAGGGCCGGACAGGGGTGAGATTTTGTCGTAGAGATAGTCAGTAGCAGAGTCGAGAAGGGTCGAGGTGGCGGAGGTTTCTCCGGGTGACACTGTGCCATGTAGGAATCACCAGCACCCTGTAAATGAAATACAAAAAATGTCCATTTATTTGGACAAATAATCCAAATTGCATAAAAATGGGATTATTTGATATGTGTGACATTTGGTACAAATAAATGGACATTTTTTGTTTTCATTTACGGAGTGCTGGTGATTTCTATCATTCATTTAATGCTGTGCACAGCGCCATCCGTGATTGTCACTGCGAGCACCACTGTTTCCACTTGGAACTGGAGCGCTGTGAGGAGTGCAGAGGGACCTATCATTTTCTGAAGTGTGCCATGTAGGGCGATTTAGGGTTGGGGAAACGGTGAGGGTGAAACTGACAAGGTTGCGGTCTGAGAGGGGGAAAGGGTGTTGGAGAGGTTGCAAGGAGTGCATAGGTGGGAGAAAACAAGATCAAGTGTGTTACCATCAGAGTGAGTAGGAGTCTGTGTCCATTGAATTAGATCAAAAGAAGAGGTTAGGTTAAGAAATTGAGTGTTAATGTTATTAGCAATGTTAAAGTCACCAAGAATGATAGCGGGTATTTCTGAGGAAAGAAAGTAGGGTAGCCAGGCAGAGAATTCATCCAGAAAGCAAGATACTGGTCCAGGTGGCCGGTATATAACAGCAATCCTCAGAGAAATTGGAGAGAATAGGCGAATACAGTGGGTTTCAAAAGAGGAGAGGGATAGAGAGGAAGATGAAGACAGAACTTGAAAAGTGCATTGTGGGGATAGAAGGATTCCTACTCCACCTCCTTTCCGTCCACTGGGTCTGGGTGATTGCGTCCAATGTAGTCCACCATGAGAGAGGGCAGCAGGGGAGGCAGAGTCAGGTTTCAGTAACTGCAAGCATGTTAAATGAATTGGAGATAAGAAGATCATGCACAGAGGTGAGTTTGTTACAGACAGAGCGGGCATTCCAGAAGGCACATGAGAAGGAAGGACTGGTTCTAGGTGTGACGATGATGGGGGATTTGAGTCTTAATATTAGAAAATAGAATGTGTTTGTTTCCCAGTCAGAGCAAATGCAGGTCTTCATTTAGAATTGACAGGTCCCTCCACATTCCACAGAAGAGATGCTAGATGGCTGTGATGTTTTATTGCCCCTGTCCGAGTGAAATTCCAAAATATCTCTCTAAGCCTTTTTTTGGCGGTCATTAATTAAAGGCATGGCACCATGCATTCATATATTAGGATTGGACAAGTTAAAATACCAAGCAGGCCTGCTAGGTGGTGACCCCCACATTCTCCCTAAAGTCATAAAACCTGAGGTTGAAAATCAAGTTACATTTTATTAATCTGGAATTGGGCGGGGATAGGTAAACTAAACGTTCATCCTCTGCCTGCTTTCCCGCCCCAGCCCTGCCTAGGGGCCAGCTCCGGGAAACCCTCCAAAAGGGGCTTATAAAATATTCTGTGTTGGTAACTAGAGTGGCTCTTGGGTTAAACATAATCGAGGAACTAGAAGTCTTAACATCGCAGAAGAGTTCCCCTTTAATCTTTGGACATTATCTGCTGGAAGTCTGCTTGAAGAAGAGCCCTGCAGACTTCCACTTTGCTTCTTGAACTCTGAACTCTGTCAGAACTCACAATTCCAGGACTGTTAAGTATTCTTATTTTATTCCCTTTTATTTTGCTGTTGTATATATATGTTGTCTCTTTTTATTAATTATGTTTCTGTATATTTTCTGCACCGTTTCTTTTATTAAAGGACGATCTTACAAATCGTTAAGCTTATCTCTACGCTCTAAATACAAACTTAAAAGTATCATTGCCTCTTTGAAAAGTGCTACTGTATAGTGAATCCTATCATATTCCTGTCTGAGAAGACAATGGTATCACAGGCATTGTTTAAGTGTTTAAATTGTCGCAGCATTTGCTGGGCACGGTTTGTATTGCGAAAAAATACATGGTGGCAGTGGAAGTTTGGTGGGTAAAGGGTTAACTGTGGAGTTAACCAACCCTGGTGACGATCGCTCTCAGTCTGCTGGCCTGAGATTGTGTCCTGCGAGCTGGGAAATCTCTGTGCCGGGTGAGGCTGAGAGTGGTATCGCCACGTCCTTGTGACGCTCATGCTCGGTTCGGACTTGTGTATGGTCACGTGGGATTGACGTACAGCGGGGCTGGGCCGGGCGTACGTCACACTAGGAAGCAAGGGAATAGAAATCAGGGTGCATGGATTTTGGCTGCTGCCAGAGGAAAGGCAGTGCTGGTTTGGAGGATGAGTATTAGAAAAGTGAGGGCCAGGATTGGGAGAGATATCCCCAGAAGGTAGGAGAAGCAGAAGGGTGAGTGAAGTGAGATGAGAGGGAGTTTTATATGATCAAACATGCCCAAGTGTCCTGGAGGTAAACTTAGCATGTGGATTCAGAATAAGCAGGAGGTGTGAGTGCAGTAATAGGGAGAGGGCAGGAGAGAGGGTGAGATAAATAAACTGCGGGATGAAGAGGGGTGGTAAAGAAAATAGAGTTTAAGAAGAGAGTCCCAAATTGTGAGAAGCAATGGTAGAAAACGCATGTTAAGAGAGGAGAGTAGAAATCAGATATTAGATTCTCTTAAAAGCAAATTAATTGGAGCTGATGCTCTTTGTATAAGATATTTAGCTCGACATACAGCTGCTACTGGGTATAGAAATTTTGATAGGGCTTGATCTAATGATTGGCTTGTTTTGTGGCCACTGGCCAGCACAGATGCACAGAGGACCTGCTATTTACTACTGAAAACAAACTTACTACTATCAGCTCTAATTTACCTTCAGAATGATGACTTTTATATGTAACACACATCCTAGCATTTGAAACTGGGTAAAAGGGAAATGGAAAAAAAAGAGGTCACGAGCAAGTATTACTTGGCACAAAGATGTATACATTACTCAGTTCTTGGGCATGATGTCTGTGTGCCCTAACTAGGAATCTTGGTGTTATTTACAATAAATACGGCAAGCTGCATTTTTTGCATATTCTTTCATCTTTGTTGCAAGTTACATTATTTTGATAATCCACAAACTCTTATTTTAAACAATGAAATATGAAACACTCAGCAACTAGATAAAAAAATATTACTTTACTGCTTCGTTATCACAGTATTTCAAGCCATGGGAATCAGGAAGTCATAAATCCACAGAAAGAGATGTTTTATTCAAACTAATGGTCGCTTACTAAACATTAATATTACCTTATTATAGAATTACAATGTTTCTAGCATGTACATGTAGTGATTTAACAATGTGATCAAAAGCTTAATATTTTGTATCTGCAAATTAGCAGTGACATTTTTTTATGCATTTATTTTGATAAGTTTTAAATTTTTCTATTCTGGCCTTATGCTATATTTTGTTGATAAAAACAAATTTGAAGCTAAAAGATCAATATAATTAAAGTAGAACTTTAGTTTGCTTTTCTGTTTTAATAGTAATGATAATAACAAAAAGTTATTATAATGCTGCCTCTCACTTTTACAAAATAAAAAAGCAGTTTTTGCTGCAATACTTACCGTAACCCTAGCGCTGATCGTATTTTAAAAAACAAATTGTCTGAAGGGGTCTTCAGGATGGGGGAAGGTGGGTGGTGGTGGTAGCGGGAGTTCCGCTTAAAAATGTTGCAATTACATGACAGATTACTGATGTGACTGTATTGTAGGAAAGCCAGGTGCCAGTTGACAGGAATAACTTTACAATTTGTTGATAATGGATGGTCCATGAGCTCCCCCCAAATTCTAAAATGTTCACATTAAAAAGGTTGTTGCTTAGGACAAACCCCATAGAATCTCACAATGCAATGCAAGACCTCAATAACCTATATAGAGTCACCCTGCATTGCATTTTGGGATACCCTGATGACAGCCAGTGACAAAATATATGAAACCAGGAAGTAGCATACTATATTTGTGCCATCTGCCTTTGGGGGCCCCTGGGGTACTCTGCAACAATGGATTATTGTTATCACTTTTGATTTACTCTATAGTGCATTTTAAACTGAATGTATAGTGCTTAGCACCAGTTGTTTTTACAGGTTCCGTGACTCAAACTGCTGTCTGCTCACAGAACTGACTGGCTAATTACAGTACCTCATTCCTTATGAAACCACTCAGCCCTAAGTCTCAATCAGACAAAAGCAGCTATGAGGCAGGCTGCTACTGCTGTGCTGTCTCCTAAGATAACCCACAATCAGGGGCGAACTGACCATTCAGGCACTCGGGCAGCACCCAAGGGTTCGCGGCCAGGAGGGTGCCCGACCCTGACATTCCCGCTGCCCATTCCTGCCTGCACAGAAGGAGGGGTCATTGTGGCGACGGCAGTGTCCCCCGCCTCCAGGGCCCACCAATCGCTGCTTTCACACAGCCGTTTGAAAATCTACTAGTTTGGCAGCAGCGCGGCTGAAAAGAGCACAGAGATGACAGGGGGGTGGGTGACAAGTTGGGTGGAGGGGTGTACAGCCTGAGGGCGGACCTAGCGCCGGTGTGGCTGCACAAGGGCACAAGGCTGGGGAGCCCCAGTGAGATCCGGTCTCGAGGAATGGTGCCCGCATCTACCCTTTCATAGACCCTCCGCATATACCCATGGTGAGACCTCTGCATCTGCCCATGATGAAACCCTCCTTGTCTGCCCCTGGTGGGACCCTCCTTGTCTGTCCAGATGGGGCCTTCCTTGTCTGCCCCTGGTGGGACCCTCCTTATCTGCCCCTGGTGAGACTCTCCGCATCTGCCCCTGGTGAGACCCTCCTTACCTGCCCTGCTGAGATCCTCTGCACCAGCGCCTGCTGAGACCCTCCATTTCTGCACTGCTGAGACCCTCAACATCTGCTCTGGTGAGACCCTCCACATCTTCCCTGTGAAGACCCTAATGGGTAGGGGTATTAGTAACCCTCCTTACCTGCCCTGCTGAGATCC
Organism: Nanorana parkeri; assembly: GCF_000935625.1. Lineage (NCBI taxonomy): Eukaryota > Metazoa > Chordata > Amphibia > Anura > Dicroglossidae > Nanorana > Nanorana parkeri. Next base: position 487,407 of record NW_017307497.1, read on the forward strand.
TCTGCACCAGCGCCTGCTGAGACCCTCCATTTCTGCACTGCTGAGACCCTCAACATGTGCCCTTGCTGAGACCCTCCTTATCTGCCCCTGCTGAGACCCTCAACATCTGCTCTGGTGAGACCCTCCACATCTTCCCTGTGAAGACCCTTCGCATCTGCCCCTGGTGAGACCATGCGCATCTGCCACTGGTGAAACCCTCCACATCTGCCCCTGCTGAGACCATTTGCATCTACCACTGGTAAAACCCTCTGCATCTGCCCCTGCTAAGATCATCTGCATCTGCCACTGGTGAGACCCTCCTCATTTGCCCCTGATGGGACACTGTGCATTTGCTACACCCACCCGCTGGACCTGCTGAAAGTGAGCACTCACCTTTGTACTGGCATGCAAAGTGCTGCCTATTAACAAGTGTGTGGAGTGATGTCTAGGCATGGACTCGAAGTTCGACGATCACACAAACTATCAGGGCGTTCGGCGGGCTGTTCACCCGCCACGTTCCCCACAAGGCACTGAGCACATTCTGAAGCCTTGATTGGATTAAGCAATGCACCTGACCACAGGTCATTTGCAAAACTTTGCCCAATCAAGTCACAGTGCACTGTAAGCCATGATTGGGCAAAATAATGATGACTTTGCCCAATTATGCTTCACAGCTTAGTCCTGTCAGGTGCTGGACAAATGCAAACAGTTGGGCAGAGCTAGCAGTGATGTCACTAGCTCCGCCCAATGGTTTATATTTTGCCGGCATTTGTCAGAATGCCATTCTGTAGCGGGAGTTCGTCGCGAGCGGACGGGTCTGCAAGCGTCAGGGTTTTTTTAAAAATTATTTCGATTTCGACTTTTTATTTCATCGAGTTGTCGTCGCTGTGGACAACGCTGAACGTTGCGATTAACCTTAGGATTACGTCGGTGAATCCATTTTTTTTTTTTATAAAAGACTTGTCAAAAATACGGCTTTTGTGTTTTTTTCAATTAAATAATTTTTTGCAGAATCTGGCCTCTTTTTTACAATTTTATTTAACCCTTTAGTGAATGGGTAGGGGTATTAGTACCCCTTACTCATTCACAAGGGGGGCCTGCATCTGGGTTCCCCTTTATTAAAGAGGTACCCTGTTTTAAATAAGCCCCCTGTCTGCACCCCCACAACCAACACCCCAGGGCTTGTGGGGAAGAGGCCCTTGTCCCCATCGGCACAGGGACAGGGTGCTTTTCCAGGGGCGACCCTGAAAAAGCACCCTCCCAGTGCCGAGGGCATGTGGTTTGGGGGGGGAGATTATTTTCTAATGGCACCCCAGTCGCGCCGCCGTTTCCCGCCACGATTCCGCCTGTGCAATAGAACACGATCATGGCTAAAACAGCCGCGCGTTGTGTGTCGCAAGAAAAGGTACATGTAACTTTTTTCTGCAATTGCCGCGTGGATGTAACCCCATTGATTTCAAATGCACACGATTGTGTGGTCCCTGGGTGTGCGTCCCGAATCACCCAGGTCTGCACCAGTCCTCAGAAGAACACCATGTATGGCAACATTGATGGCCCCAGAAGAGCTGCATGTGTTACAATAATATAATGCTCTGTGGTCAGCTAAATATATGCTAACTGATATCTAAAAAACCCTTTCAATCATATCTGCAATGCAGTTCAACACAAATCTCAATGTAAAAAAAAGAAAACTCATGGGAATTGTATGTATAGGACAGTATAAATGTAAAACCAAAAAAAACACCAATAAACTTGATCTTTCACTAGACTTAAACGACAAGTACTTTGAACTGTGTGATATTTACAATTCCTACACTGCAAAGTAAAGTAAGGGAGTGTGTGGAGGCAGTGTGGAAAAGTGATGGATTTTTTGGCATCCTGTTATCTTTAACAGCAAATATTTGTTTGAAACATAAGCAAGTTAGTGAATCACAGCACTCTTATCTTGCTGATCAGTTCGACAAGTTGAGTACAAAGTCTAGATGTTTTCAAAACTAAATGGAATTTTTCAGTAGTACAAAAGATCCCTAGTTTCCTAATCCACTTCCTTGACACTTTACTGACTTCATATAAGTATTGAAAATGGTAACCTGTGCCATTTAGGCAGAGTCATTTAAAATGTATAAGAATATGCCTCTCACAATGATGCCCATTGGTCACTTAAGTATAAAAAGCCCTACCATGAAATGCCATAATACATAAAAAAAATCGACATCATTCTGATTATTGTGGACATTTCCTTAACTGCTGTCCAAGAGGAGAAGGGAAACCCCGTCTTTAGAATGTAACATCAGAACATGTATCCACATCTAGAGATTTCCTCTTTATTCCTGTTCTGATGATAACTGTAGAATTTTAGATTTCCCTTACCTCCTATCCAAGTGACAACCATCACCTGCACAGGAAATGAGGGTGACTCTTCTCATTGAGGACACCATAAAACCTGACAAAGTTGGTAATTCTTTACCACTCTATCCAAAACCAGAAGTTTGGATTGGAATTTGTCTTCTACTACAAAATTTGCATGCATGTGTACATATGTAAAAATGGAATGTATAATGTAGTATGTATATGTGACTATACCAAATTCCATATCTTTTCATATCTAAGTGGGCTGGGCCTAGGTGCAGAAGGATAATGTGCAGCTCCTGCTGAACCCATAAATATAGTGGCCTAATAATACCTACTGTCCATGTTCTTATATAGTCAGTGTACTTTCTGTACAGTGTAAAGCACCATACTCTTTACTTTACATCTCTTTCACCATTATACTACCTGCTGTTTGAGAAAAATAGATAGGCAAATGGATAGGGAAATAAATATGTAATTCATTTTTTATTGCAAGTTAGCTCTGCAAGGTTATCTCAGGACAGGTGGAATTTTTAATTTCAGTCAAATGGATCTTCTTTGCAGTTTTGCCTGTTTACTTTAATGAAATCCTTTCCTGATGACTGTCATGTCCAGTATTCAAAGTGTATCCACTTTTTTATTTTTTTTTATTTTGGATAGAGTAAAGATGGATTAAAACTTCTATTAGTTTTTACTTCCATTGGAGGTTCCATTGGAGAAACTCCTTTACTTCCGGTTTGTAAAAAGGTTGTCTCCAGGACAGGAAGTAAGGGGAAATGTATCTAGCAGCAACACACGAGTAAAAAAAATTTAAGTAGAGGAATGCTAAAACCTCTGTTGCTTTTTATTGGTGTCTTTTTCCAGAGACACATTTTCTCTCACTTCCTGTCTGATAAAAGGTTGTCCCAAAACCAGATAGTGGGATCTAACAGGGCCCCGGATAGTGGTAAAACCTGACAGGGGTTTCACCATTCTACCCAAAACTAAAAACATTTTTGGCCACAGCTACCCTTGAAGACCTGCTTGTTGTGCAGGTATGGAATGTAATGGAATGTGTGCTAACAGCCAGAAAAAAAGGGCTACCACTTACAGAACATAAAGTACATGTGTTTGCAGATCCCCCATAGCAAACCGCAAAATGCAAACATTTTACCATTTAGCATAATACTAACTTCAAGAACTTGTGCAAGTATGAACTTGTGCAAGTATAAACAAATGCAATTTACAGCATTTCTGATACAACTGGCCTTCCTTACTATCACAAATAGTGACGGGGTCGATGTTCATGATGACTTTGCCCAATCATAGCTGTCACTTATCACCAATTGTTTATATGTTACATAGTTACATACATAGTATTTGAGGTTGAATAAAGACATTAGTCCATCAAGTCCAACCAATTAGGATATCATTCTTAGGAGTACTACTTGTACCCCTGTATATTACGGTCCCTTAAGAAATCATCCAAACGTTTCTTGAACAATTCCACATTCTTTGCTGAAATCACTGCCTGCGGCAGTGAGTTCCAGACCCTAACTGATCTAACTGTGAAGAACCCCCTTCGCCCCTTGTGCTGGAATTTTCTTTCCACCAATTTTAGGTGGTGGCCTCTAGTTTTTGTAATGGAGTTAATTTTAAACAGTTTATAGCTAATGGTGCTACCACCATTGAACATCTTGTACATGGAAATCATATCCCCCCTTAATCTCCTCACCTCCAATGTGAACATGTTTAAATTTAGTAGCCTTGTCTCGTAGATCTGGTCCTCCATACGCCTAATTAGTTTGGTTGCCCTCCGCTGGACTTTTTCCAACTCAAGGACATATTTTCTTAGTACTGGTGACCACCATCTGTCAAAATGCCGCGTGTGTTCGTCACAAACCGATGGGACGGTGGTCGTCTGATTTTTTTTTTGTTATTTCTATTTATTTTTGATTGTTTTATTTTTTATTTCGTCGAGACTTTTTTGTTTTGTTGTGTTTTAAAATGGGGTCCCTCTTACCATACCTACCAGACCTGAAGGGTCTGGTACTGTTTGGGAGGGGGGACCGCACGCTTTTTTTTGGGAACTGCCATAAGGGAATGCAAGGACATGGAGTGTCACAGGTGTCAGTGTTAGAGGCAGTACCAGATCTGTTGAGGCTGGCAGGTGCTTGGAACATGCAACTGTAACCCCTGGACAGGAAACATATGCAGGAACATCAGCGTGCCAGAGCAGGCAACAGAAACGTAGGCAGGATACAGGCCAAGGTCGGTAACAGCTGAGCAGCAGGTACCAATTCAGGGGACAGGATTGGAGTCGAGTATTCAAGCCAAGGTCAGTAACAGCCTGGCAGTGGAGGTACAAGGCAGCAAGCAAAGTGAAGCAAGCAGGCTGAGGTCACAACAGGTAAGCAAAAGTCCAAAAGCACGTCACAAGGCAAGCCGGATCATATACAGGAAGGCAGAAAGTTAAGTTGCATAACTTTCTGTGGTTTTAATTGATGTCTTTCTGGTACATCAATTTCAAATCAATTACTGTTAGTTACTTTTGTTGTTCATTATGTGATATTTGGGGGTAAGTGAAATTGAGTCTTCACTTCCTCTAGGATTTTCGATAAAAATTTGAAGATTTCAGGTGAATGCTGCTATTTTGGTCAAATGCTGTGCAGTCATTATAGAAAGAGATATTGGTTTTGGTGGTTTAATGGCTTCAATAGGTATTAAATGGCTATTAAGGCTATCATTCATTAACTACAAAAAAACATTACTGCATACATTGTTTGAACCCACTATGAGATCTGCATAGGTAATCCATGCCCTTTGGCATTTCCCACTTAAAGTACCTCCTCCCCACTTAATGTACCTCCTCTTCACACCTTTAATTGTAGTGGTGTATGTGGTGGCAGGGAACTGCCCATGCGCTCGAGCTCTTAGTATGCCTGCCCAGCAATCCTGGAACTGAAACTAATAACATGGGGTCTCAACTGATCCAGAACACCTCTGCTAATGCACATACAGTACATACACCAAATTCTATACCTCCCTGCTGAGCTTTTAGATGCAGGCATTGGCACTCCCTCCCACTTGACACCCAGATGATACCCCCTGCTTGTAATAGCCATCTGTATAGTATGGCTCTGCATTTGCTACACCCAGTTGAAGATTTTCAACCAGGTAAATGCCTTAAGTTGAGAGACCTGCACTACGCACTTGTGGCATTTCACGGGTCACATGCTGAACCTTAGATCAATTCTGTCCACGTCGGGGTAGCGTGACATTATTGGAGCACCATTCATAGAAAAACTCCCTTCTAAGTGGATAGCTACATCCCGCAACAACTTTACCAATAATGAGCTGTGTGGATCACTGTTACTGTGAACTTCACTGGTGACAGCAAGAGCTGTAGATACCGCCTCTATGTACCTCCTCTAGATACACCCCATCTATGTACCCCTGCTGATGTGCTTATGTTTACCATACTACAAGCAATGCATATAATTTAAAGCCACATGTCTGCCCTGCACCCTGCATACTCAAGACCTGACCCCTTTACCACTAAAGGGGTGGCAAATAACATTCCTGGCCACCCTTAAATCTCTTAAAGTACACACAGCCAGTTCCTCGAGTGAGACTACTGTATCTGAGACTTACTGTTCCTTATTTGCTTGATGAGGTCTTAATGCATTTAATTTGGGTTGGCCCCTATGTCAAGTCAGCACTAGAGCACTGCAATATGTGTCACTACTACGGGAACCCAAAGGTCTTCCCCCCGTGTCCAACAAGGTCAAAGCCTAATAAGTAAACTATTGCTGCCTCCCAGGAAGGAGACGCTGTTTCCTCCCACGTTTACTCAGATCGCAGACAAATAATTCACCCTCTGAGCCCTATTCCCAGCTGGACACATTCCAGTCCACAGAGAAAATTTTAAAACTCAAACTAACACATACAGGTGAAACTCGAATAATTAGAATATTGTGCAAAGTTCATTTATTTCACTAATGCAACTTAAAAGGTGAAACTAATATATGAGATAGACTCATTACATGCAAAGCAAGATAATTCAAGCCGTGATTTGTCATAATTGTGATGATTATGGCTTACAGCTCATGAAAACCCCAAGAACCCCAAATCCACAACCTCAAAAAAGTAGATTATTACATGCAATCAATAAAACAAGGATTGTACATAGAACAATATCGGACCTCTGAAAAGTACAAGCATGCATATGTACTCAGTACTTGGTTTGGGCCCCTTTTGCAGCACTTACTGCAATTACTTTTGCACGATATTCTAATTATTCGAGTTTCACCTGTATGTTTATTTTAATTGTCTACATCCCCCTTCTACCCAAGGATTTTGTCAAAAGTCTGGACTTTTTACTATTTGATTTAACCCTTTAGTGAATGGGTAGGGGTACAAGTACCCCTTACTCATTCACATGGGGGGGGGCGGCATCTGGGTGCCCCCTTATTTAAAGGGGTACCCGATGCAAATAAGCTCCCTTGCCCGCAGACCCCCACAACCACCGGGTCAGGGTTGTGGGGAAGAGGCCCTTGTCCCCATCGGCA
>NW_017307497.1:496772-507055 GCF_000935625.1 Nanorana parkeri
TATTACATGCAATCAATAAAACAAGGATTGTACATAGAACAATATCGGACCTCTGAAAAGTACAAGCATGCATATGTACTCAGTACTTGGTTTGGGCCCCTTTTGCAGCACTTACTGCAATTACTTTTGCACGATATTCTAATTATTCGAGTTTCACCTGTATGTTTATTTTAATTGTCTACATCCCCCTTCTACCCAAGGATTTTGTCAAAAGTCTGGACTTTTTACTATTTGATTTAACCCTTTAGTGAATGGGTAGGGGTACAAGTACCCCTTACTCATTCACATGGGGGGGGGCGGCATCTGGGTGCCCCCTTATTTAAAGGGGTACCCGATGCAAATAAGCTCCCTTGCCCGCAGACCCCCACAACCACCGGGTCAGGGTTGTGGGGAAGAGGCCCTTGTCCCCATCGGCACGGGGACACCCTCCCAATGCTGAGGGCACATGGCCTGGTAAGGCGCAGGGAGGGGGGGGCGCTGTACTCTACCCGCTACTCTATAGCCTCTGTACTTTAAGCATACATGTGTTGTAGAGGTAAAATGTTGTCATTTTTTCTCCCCCAATGTCATTTTGCTGCAACGGAATTCGTCCAATAACGAATTTCGGGAAATCGGGAATTTCGGATTCGTTTGCATTCGTCTTAGCTGTAATTTGGAATTCGGATGCATCCGAATTTCCGAAAATTCGTCCGAAACGAATTTCGGAACGAACCGAATCGCACATGTCTACAAAACATTAATCAGAGGCAAATGCATCCAGTTAGACTCACAAACGATAAGGGAGAGATTATCTTGTCTCTGGCAATTGGAAACTATCGTGTATTAAACAGCACATGCCTTCCAACAAAACTCCACCCCAAAACAAAACCAACTTAGACAAAGCCTAATGTGATCTTATTCTTCTCACAGTTCAAGCAGAGCACATATTCTACTCTCTGCTAGCAAGCTTAGGTATGATTCCAAAAGCCAGGTAAAAAGGTAAATTGGAACTACTGGCTGATATCCTTGCTAAATGTCATTGTAAAGCTCCTAGCTAAATTGTTGGCAACTAGATTAATTATTGGTATTGGTTTCCTTATGCATAGAGAATAGGTAGGCTTTATACCAGCCAGACAAGCATGTGAAAATCTCCCTACTTCTAGAGGTTTCCAGGAAAAAAAATCTCCTTAATGCCCCTAAATATCCCTAAATATAAGAAATGCATTTGATTCACTTTCCTAGCAATGGCTTTTCAGTAAAAAATTGGTTTTAGTCCCAAGTTCCAAAGTTGGTCACTGCCTTATACTTGTCCCTAAGGGCATTCGTCAGGTATTCAAGATTTAAATCATCTCAGTTTGGCATTCGTAAAGGAGACAAGGCAGGGATGCCACCTGTTCCCCCTGCCTTTTGCTTTTGCTATCAAACCTCGGGCATGGCTGATTAAAAATAATCCTTTTATTTAGGGTATAGAAATAGCTTAGCCTATTGGTTGGTAATGTTATTATAATTGTAACAAGCCCATTGACATCACTGTCCAATTTACAAATATACAAATATTATTAATGCAGTTCACCATACCTCTGGCCTACATCTTACCCTGCCAAATTTAAGGCAATCAGTAACACACTCCCACACAAACTAGTACATAATCTCAGCCAATCCCTATGAATATCATTAGGAGCCTCATAGGCTCTCCTATGTTTACATATTCATAACCAACTCCTTTATGTCACTTTATAAAGGCAGTTACCCCCTTTAACACACAAACTAAAAGCCTTTCTAAGCAGTTGGGTAGCAGAGATAAAAATGTAACTTTGCCCCAAACTGTTATCCTACTTTAGGATCTTACCAGTTTCTATCCTCTCCCACATCCTTAGAAGTTTACAGAGACAAATCTCATGCTTTATATGACAATGCCTACAACTCAGAATACATAAGAATACAATATACTAAGAACCAAGGGGGATTGGGAGTCTCATACAAATATTATCAAGTGTTCCAAATAGCCCAACTCACAAAATATCATGCAACCTCCGAAATACCAGTTTGGGTCTGCCTTGAAGCAGTAGATGATCCTTTAGCCGTTAACAACCTTCTCTGTCTCAACCCCAAAGGCTCACCTTGACTAACCAGAAAGCTTTACAAAGTGGAACAAATTAAACATTTTTCAACAAACTACATAGAGTACCTATAACCTGTCCCCCCCTCCCTCCTTCTTTCTCATTCCATTTTTCCCCGGGGTCATTTCACCCTATATAGTTCTTCTTTGCCCTCACATTACTCTCTATCAGTTTCTCTGTACTGATAAATGATTACAACTTACATCTTTCAGTTAATTTCAATGGACATTAATCCAGTTTATAATTAGAACTAAGCACTTCTTAGTAGTTCATGTTTCTTCTGTAGAACAGTTGTATACCTATTGTATATTTGTTGTATGCTGCAAAAGCTGTCTTCAATAAAAATCATTAAACAAAAACAGAACAGCAGCATGCTGGTAAAGAAAGCAATGATGAATCCAGCCTTTCTCAACCAGGGCACCATGGCACCCTGGGGTGCTTTGTGGCTTCCTCAGGGGTGCCTCAAAATTATCTGGCCCATCCTCCCACCCTTTACCATGCTGCTTCAGCTCCTGATGTAATAGAAGGATTCTGATGGGAAGGGTAGACTCTGATATAAATGGGGCTCAGAAAGAGGGTTCCTGATTTAAAGGGGGGATTTTGATGTAAGCGGGAACCCCTACTTTTTTGTGTTTTGCAAGGGGTTGGCCCCTTAAAGTCCATTACATGAGATAATACAATAATTACAATAATTTTAAAGTGTGCCATGACTGAAAAAACGCTGTGAAACGCTGGATTAATCAACAACAACAAGGATAGTGATGTGATATGGGCATTAACAGCTGACAAGAAGTAAATAAAGAGCAATTATTAGGTAACTAACACATTTTTGCCTATTAGTGTAGGTTGCGGGGCGTGGGAGCAAAGGGTTTATGTCTTTAAACCCTTTGTTCCCTTGTTATCCAACCTACACAAATGACAAAAATGTGTTAGTTACCTAATAAAGGCCAGAAACACCACCATGTCAGGATGATAATGGAATAGTGCTATCTATGATGGGTGATGAGTGTACATTCACACACCCAGTATGCTGTTCTATTAGAAGGACCCCCAAAACACATTGGTGTAACTGAAATTGCAGTGTACATTAAAGATATACTGTATAACTACGGTAGGAGTGTTGCAAAACAGTAGTCATGGTAGCTAACCCACTGATCAGTCATGGTTTTTTATTTTTGCACCTTTTTTTATTACAAGCTGGAAAAACATGAAAACCAAAGTCACAATATGCAAATCTTGGCTTACGTTATAACTCAAAATCCAGAGATTAAGTTTAATTACAGACTAGCCTTTTACCATATAATATCAAGAAATGTAAACACAATTTTTTTCAATAAACTAAGTAATCCTCCAGGAATCCAGCCATGGAATTTTTTGTTTAGAATCAAATACTTAATTTTTATATTAGCATATTTTAAGTTATTTTAATAATACTCCAAATAGTGATTGAAATAAGCATTCTTCCATCAACCTAAGAAGTCTGTTTACATGTAAAGTAGTGACATATTCTGAATAATATTTATTTGAGACATGAATAACTGAGTCTAACTGTTTACATTTAGTGAAGCTATTATTATTGTGCTGTTATTTATCAAACATACATATTACATCACCTATAATGGCTGTGAAATTAAAAATAAAGGAAGTCTAGAAAGCTAATTAAAAAGATGCCCTACAAAGATAAATGTAAGGTACTGCTAGGTGTTACATTTAACATCTTCCTGCAATATTATTGCTGTTCTGTATCAATGTTAGTTTCTTGGTTAAACAAGATTTTACTGTTAAGGCCTAGCTACAGGTCTGAGTTAAAAACCCCTGCTTCAGTGATTCTCCTGCCAAACACTACTACTCTCAAATAATTTAATTAGGCTTTGGAGTTACTGTGACAATGGATACAATTGCCTAATACCTCCCAACTGTCCCTCATTTGGAGGAACTATCCCTCATTTGGAGAAAAAAAATCCAAACAATGTACAGATATGAAAATGTAATTACCAAACACGTTATTCTGCACTAAAACCTTTATTGTATCTTCTAATGATCTTCTTTTCCATTTCAAAGTAAATGGTAAATGTAATAGTAATTAAAGGGTCATTCATCACTATACTTACCCTCTGGCAAATGCCCCTTCTCCACTCCCGTACTGCTGGATAGTGTAGCCCTGCACTATGCATTTTGAATTTCACTCACAAATGGCAAGCACTCGTAGAAGTAAGCAAACTCACAGCAGTTTTTGTTTTCTTAGTTCTCCTGTAAAATTGTTTTATCACCTGTTGATTCGTATATACCTCATATTTCACTTACTGTAATAGGGTGACAATGCAGCAGTGAAAATGCAGAGCAGTGCTGTCACCCAATGGGCAGGGTAATTTTAGATGGGCATGTAGTTTAAATGGACTTTAAATAAGCAACAATCTAAAACTTGCTTGCACTTAGTAATTGTAACAGTAACAGTGAGGCTGAGAGGATTGGTGAGAGGATTGGTCTAAGATCAAGCCGGGATTGCGGTTCTGGTGGGTATAACTTTGTTATATTAGCTCCCTAGACAAAACGATCACTTAACCCTTGCAGTGCGGGAGTAGTCTCACTGCAAGGGTTAAGAATTGATTTGCCCGGAGTACTGCTTTAAAGCTCACATTTAGTAATTGTCTGATGGTGTGTATCCCCTTAGCTTCACTTGCTGCTTCTTCTTCTAAAATTCTTCCCCTCACTGCTCCTCTCCCAACCACCAGATACTACAGTCCTGGCCAAAAGTTTTAAGAATGACACAAATATTAATTTTCACAAAGTTTGCCGCTTCAGTTTGTATTATGGCAATTTGCATATACTCCAGAATGTTATGAAGAGTGATCAGATCAATTGCAATTCATTGTAAAGTCCTTCTTTGCCATGAAAATGAACTAAATCCCCCCAAAAAAACATTTCCACTGCATTTCAGCCCTGCCACAAAAGGACCAGCTGACATCATGTCAGTGATTCTCTCGTTAACACAGGTGTCAGTGTGCACCAGGACAAGCCTGGAGACCACTATGCCATGCTGATTGAGTTAGAATAACAGACTGGAAGCTTTAAAAGGATGGTGGTGCTTGAAATCATTGTTCTTCCTCTGTTAACAATGGTTATCTGCAAGGAAACACGGGCAGTCATCATTGCTTTGCACATAAAGGGATTCACAGGCAAGGATATTGCTGCTACTAAGATTGCACCTAAATCAACCATTTATCAGATCATCAAGAACTTCAAGGAGAGAGGTTCAATTGTTGTGAAGAATGCTTCAGGGCACCCAAGAAAGTCCAGCAAGCGCCAGGACCATCTCCTAAAGTTGATTCAGCTGCGGGATCGGAGCACCACCAGTGCAGAGCTTGCTCAGGAATGACAGCAGGCAGGTATGAGTGCATCTGCACGCACAGTGAGGCGAAGACTTTTGGAGGATGGCCTGGTGTCAAGAAAGGCAGCAAAGAAGCCACTTCTCTCCAGGAAAAACATCAGGGACAGGCTGATATTCTGCAAAAGGTACAGGGATTGGACTGATGAGGACTGGGGTAAAGTAATTTTCTCTGATGAATCCCCTTTGTGATTGTTTGGGGCATCCGGAAAATACCTTGTCCGGAGAAGAAAAGGTGAGCACTACCATCAGTCCTGTATCATGCCAACAGTAAAGTATCCTGAGACCATTCATGTGTAGGGTTGCTTCTCAGCAAAGGGAGTGGGCTCACTCACAATTTTGCCTAACAACACAGTCATGAATAAAGAATAGTACAAAAACATCCTCCAAGGGCAACTTCTCACAACCATTCAAGAACAGTTTGGTGACGAACAATGACTTTTCCAGCATGATGGAGCACCTTGCCATAAGGCAAAAGTGATAACTAAGTGGCTTGGGGAACAAAACATCGGAATTTTGGGTCCATGGACAGGAAACTCCCCAGACCTTAATCCCATTGAGAACTTGTGGTCAATCCTCAAGAGGCGGGTGAACGAAAAAAAAGCCCCACAAATTCTGACAAACTCAAGCATTGATTATGCAAGAAGTTGATATACAACATGCCGGGACGAATTGCATAGGTCTTGAATAAGAAGGGTCAATACTGCAAATATTGACTCTTTGCATAATTGAATCAAATTGTTGTGACCGAATCCTGAATATAAGGTGCCACACTCCTAGTATATAAAATCCAAAAAAAGAAGAAGGAAAATGGGGCTTTTAAGGCACCAAGTGACAAAAAAACGAGAAATTGCAACATAATAAATCAAAAGTTCTTTTTTATACAAAAGTAAAAAATATTAAAAAACATAACTGATATGTGCACACTTCAAGGAAAACAAACCGATCTCCAAATAAACTATTCCAAGGTTATATTGTGAGGCTAAGCAACCATAACAAACATAATTAGTATGACATGTTCTTGTGATCATACAACACTCAACTGGCTCTTCTTATGTCAGGAATAGTGATTATAGCGAGAATCACTATTCCTAACATAAGAGGCAGTTGAGTGCTTTATGATCACAAGAACAAGTCATACTAATTATGTTTGTTATGCTTAGCCTCACAATGTAACCTTGGAATAGATTATTTGTAGATCAGTTTCTTTTCCTTGAAGTGTGCACATATCAATTATGTTTTAAAATATTTTTAACTTTTGTATAATAAAGAACTTTTTATTTATTATGGAATACATAAACAAAATAGAGAAATGGGGCTTTAAAAGTGTAATTTATCAAATGCAAGGAGACCCAGGTCAAAATTACACAAACAAGTTGCTTAATGTATAAAAATATATATATTCTTTATTAAAATACATAATTAACAAAGATGACAGATTTTGTTAATTATGTATTTGAATAAAGAATATATATAAATGACACTTTTAAAGCTATTCTGTATTCATTTCTCTATTCTGTTTTTGTATTCTATATACCTAGGGGTGTGGTGTCCTTGTTCGTGTGGTGATTCGCAATTTTTTGTACAACTTTTTGTTTATTATGTTGTAATTTCTTGTTTTTTTGTCACTTGGTGCCTTAAAGCCCCATTTTCCTACTTTTGTTTTTGGACTCTTTGCATAAAACTAATGTAATTGTCAATAAAAGCCTTTGACACTTATGAAATGCTTGCAATTATACTTCAGTATACCATAATAACATCTGACAAGAAGATCTTAAAACACTGAAGCAGCAGGCTTTGTGAACATTTGTGTAATTCTCAAAACTTTTGGCCAGGACTGTACAGTTAGCCATTCTATGTGAGGCTGCAGTGGGAGAGGTCTGTGAGGTCCCTCCCCCATAGCTCTTTCTTCCATTCACAGATCTTCTCTTACTATCATTCCACAATGCACTGCATTCTGTCAATGCAGGAGCAGTTGAATGACAGAATTTCCTCTTCCATTTACAGAACGCAATGCAATTTGAGATCACAGCAGGAGAAGAATGGTGTGGGTTCTGTGTTTAGTGCTACTTTTCTATTAAAAAAATTACTAAACTTCAGCTTTAAGCCAAATAAAGAAAAGCTAGCCCCTATCAGTGTTGTCTTTGCAACCCCTGTAACTGTCAGTTTTGCTGGACAGCTGTGTCACCAAGTAAATGTGGAGGAAAGTCTAAAAAAAGGCATGTTAAATAAAAATGAATACAATCAACTTCACTATCAGTCATAAAATAGTTACTCGGTAATACTATCACAAACACAAAAACCTGTGACAGAATGTAACCTGCACATTGGCATTACGTTCCTGTTCATAGCTAGACATTCCATGAACGCGCGCTGAGCGTGGGCAAAAATGTTCACGGAACGCGTAAAAAATGTGCAACACACTTGTGGTGCTATTACTAGTTAATTACTAGTTAATGGCTCCCAAAATGTGGCCAGTCTGGATACCCGCAAGTTTTAAGGGCCCCCCTGAGGTGTTTCAATTCCTTCGTCTTGGCCTCCTCCTGAAGGAATTCAAACACCTCAGGGGGGGCCTTAAAACTTGTGGGTATCCAGAATGGGCTTTTGTCAGAACGGAAAGAAGAGGAAATAATGCCAAGTGTACCAGTGAGGGTGAAAAGCATGACAAACGGAAGAATTTGGTCATCCCATATGTAGCTGGGGTGTCTGAGAAACTCAGAGGGGTTTTTTAAAAACATCACATCCCTGTCTGCTTTAAACCCAGCAATACACTGAGGCAACAACTGGTTGGCCCAAAAGACCCAACCCCAAAACACAAGTTGAACAACATTGTGTATGCAGTCCAGTGCAGTGAGGAGTGCTCAGAATTGTATGTCGGTGAAACAAAACAGCAGCTACACCAGCAGATGGCACAGCATAGAAGAGCCAAACCTTCTGGTCAGGATTCGACAATACAGTATATCTGCATCTAAAGGAAAAAGCTCACTCCTTTGAAGACAGTCAAGTACGCATCCTGGACAGGGACAAGGTCTGGTTTAAAAGAGGTGTGAAAGAGACCATTTATGTAAAAATGGAGAAGCCAAGTTGAATAGAGGTGGGGAGGGGGGTTGAGACATTTATTGTCGGCCACATACAAGCTGTTTTAACATCTCTATCTGGGCAGGTTGATAACACCTCCTAGCTCCAATTATGCAAATGAAATCAACACCTGGTTGCGATTAACAGATTATGTGGATTGGAGCAACATTCACCATATTTATGCCCAGATAATTTTTTGTACAAGTCATTGTGAATTGAGAAAGCTGGTTGGATGACCAGTGAAACATCTTCAACAAAATACAGCAAGTCCAGTTGCCTTGACTTATTTTTTTATAGATATACCATGAACGTGATGAATGAGAACCTTCACAGACAATTTTCAGATTTGTTAACATAGAATGATTTATTTAAAATGTTGGGCTACAATGGAAAATCTACCATTTAAAAATATATTTAGGACCCTCAATATGCATGAAATAATGTACCCGACTTAAAACCCAGGTACGTCACTAATGAGCTTTGAAGGGCCTTCTATCATGTTTGTATCACTTCAGTGGTGTTATGATTTCCAGTGTTCTAGGGATTCTCACAGCTACTTAAATACAAACTCTATATCCTTTGGGCATACATTTGTCTAACAAACACTTTAAAGTCATATATCATACTAACAACTGCAGCTCTCCTTCAGTACAGCAACAAAAAGTGAGAGTGTAGCAAATTAGTTGTCATTGGTACAGTAAAAAATTAATATGGTATACCACATGCCACAGTAATTACTAGCAGTAATTGCTTAGAGACTTCACATTGACATATAGTTACAGATAGGATCTGAAGGCCTGTGTGTATTTTAAAAATAAAGGCCCAAATCATATTATCCATGCATACTAATAGTCAACTAATAAATGAATAAAGCAAGCTTATATTTGACCATGTATTTATGTTATAATTCTTATAAATGGTATTGTATATCACATGTTGCAAAAATTGTATTACATTCAAATTATAGTAAAAGAAAATACTGTAATAGATAAAAAATAAAGAAAAGTAGACCTGTACCAACAATAAAATTTTTTTATAAATAATTATTAATAAAGCATGCAAATAGTTACCAACATAAGTCTAATGTATACTAAATATAACTACACTTCATAAATAATCAGCAGTTTCAGTACTTATGAAACTGAGTGTGTAATAAAGGCATGTTTATTAGAATAAGCTGCAAACAAGAAAAAAATAATATACATGGACTTTTTGTACTTCTAATTGCACTATAAGGTTGTACATAGAATGTGCTGTACTTACATACAGTTTGGATGAGCACGGCTATCTCCAGATGTAGGCACCACTGCAAGCTGGAAAGCCTAATTAAGCCTGATGTCTTTTTCGTGGCTATTTATCAGTCTCTGTGCATATACTAAGGCTCCAGACGTTCTGCAAAGTCCACAGCTTCATCAGCCCTCTCTATAATCTCACACACCAACTTCCCACACAGCCCTCCCTCTGGGTCACTGCAAGGGCAGCGAAACAGACATAAATCAAATAATAAGTGGATCATTGGGGACAGAGGCTACAGGGACCTAAACGTCACACATTCCCATAGTCCTTTTGCTTGGAGTGAAGAAACAGTTATGCTCTTTTGCCCAATTATTACAAAACATTTACCAGCTTAACAAGACAGTAGCAATTTATATGGCATGGGAATGGTTAAATGATAGTATTCTGTACTTTTGTGTATGTGTACAACATACATTTTCTTTCTT